>NC_053430.1:44929647-45197147 GCF_007990345.1 Gossypium hirsutum | reverse complement strand
TATCTAAGTTTCAAGCCCTTGGATCGACACTTGTTAATTTTTAAGTGCTGTCTCGGTATTCTAGAAACGAGTTTCTGACACTGAGATGAATTTTGTTAGCATCTCCTCAAGGTTCGACTTTTTCTCTTGCTGATAAGGTTGTTGTTGGAAACCTGGAGGTGGTGGTAGTCTCTGATTCCCTTGGCCCCCCATGAGAAATTTGGGTGGTTTCTCCATCCTGCATTGTAAGTGTTACTATAAGGATTATTTTGAGGTCTAGGATTATTATCCATATAATTTAATTGCTCGTTTTCCATGTTGTGGCCATAGGGTAGGTATTCTGAATTGCTCAATTCTCCTCCACTTGTATTGCATTGCATTGCTGGCTGAACCTGTGAAGAACCAAGAAAACCGTCAATTTTTCTATTCAAAAGTTCTCCCTGATTAGAGAGCATGGTGATCGAATCAACGTTAAAAACGCCAGCTGCTTTCGTGGGCTTTATCCTCATGACTTACCACTGATAATTATTCAGTGACATCTCTTCTATAAATTCATAAGCCTCATCAGGTGTCTTATTATTGATAGCTCCTCCAGCAGCTGCATCAATCATCTGTCTAGTCGAAGGATTCAGGCCATTGTGAAACGTCTGAACCTGTAGCCAGAGCGGTAACCCATGGTGAGGGAATTTTCTTAAAAGGTCCTTGTATCTCTACCATGCATCATAGAGTGTTTCTAAATCCATCTGCACAAAAGAAGAGATATCATTACGTAATTTGGCTGTTTTAGCCAGCGGAAAATATTTTAATAAAAATTTTTCAGTTATTTGTTCCTAAGTAGTGATTGACCTTCGTGGTAACGAGTTTAACCACTGTTTAGCTTTGTTCCTCAATGAAAAAGGGAATAACCGAAGGTGAATGGCATCATCAGAAACGCCATTGATATTAAATGTATCGCAAAACTCTAGAAAATTTGCCAAGTGGTTGTTTGGATCCTCATCCTGCAAACCATCAAACTGAACAAATAGTTGTATCATTTGAATTGTGTTAGGTTTCAGTTCAAAATTATTTGCAGCAATAGCAGACCTAACTATACTTGACTTTGTTCCTGTTAAAGTAGGTTTAGCATAATCATACATAGTGCGTGGAGCAGGATTCTGATTTATTGGATCAGCGACAATCGCAGGAGGTAACGGATTTTCCTGGTTTTCAGCCATCTCCTCAGTTGTGGTTGAAGTATCGTCCTCTTGCTCTTCCTCTGTGCATCTTAAGCTTCGCCTTATTTCTCTTCGGTTTCTGCGAACTGTGTGATCGATCTCACTATCAAACAGTAATGGTCCCGACGGGTTTCTTCTAGTCATACACTATAAAAACCTGCTAGGAGCGAATAAAAGAAAAATTAGAAAAGAAAATAAAAATTTAAATTGCAAATAAAGTAAAATGGCTAAAAGTAATAAAAATCGAGTGTTTCTAATATCTTAGTTCCCCGGCAACGGCGCCAAAAACTTGATTCGTAATATTTGCAATAAGTTTTAAATAATTTATAAATGATCGTTCTTGAAACCAACTATTATCACGATGAAGGCAAGTGTACCTATCGAACAGTGGTATAGCTTTAGCAAGACCGGATTATCGAACCCAAAGGAACTAAGAGTACTAGTAATTACTTTCTTTTTATTATCTAGCCTAAAAATTAAGGGATTTGTTTGTCAAAACTAATTAACTAAACTAAGGGTGCAGAGAAAGAAAGTTGGGGAAAATACTTTTAGAAAATTTGATTGATTAGGACAATACCCAAGGAAAACTCCTCCTGGACTTCACCTGTTATTTGACTCTGAATAAGACGATTTATTCATTTGACTTGATCCGTAGAAATCCCTAAGTTATATTATTATCTCTCTCGAGACTAATAACGTCTAACCCTAGGTTGATTAATTGAAATCTTTTTTTAATTAACGTCCTAATCCCCTTATTAGGTTTCACCCTAATCCGACAAAATCTTGTCACCCTATCTCTAGGCGTGCAATCAACTTCGCTTAATTATGACAAATAACTTCGCTTAATTATGACAAATTTACTCTTAGACAGAGACTTTTGCTCCTCTGAATAAACACATTAACTCGAATCAATATTCCTGGAATATTAAGACAAGAATTAAGAACACATAATTAAGAACAAGTCAAATATTTATCATGTAATTCAGATAATAATAACAAGATCTGTCTTAGGTTTCATTCCCCTTAGGTATTTAGGGGGTTTAGTTCATAATTATAAAAGAAAACATCTTAGAAGAATAATAAATACAAAACATAAAGAAAAGCCAAAACTCTTGAATGGAAATTGAATGGAGATCTTCAGTCTTGATGAATAATCTGGCTTCTGAGATGGATCAATCGACTTTCTTCGAGCAATTCCTTGCTTCCTACTCCGTGTGTCTTCCTAAGTGCCTCCCCAGGTGTTTAAATAGGCTTTAGAATGCCTAAGAGCCCTCAAAAGTGACCTTTTCCGAATAGGACTATACTTGGGCTCGACAGGGACACGCCCGTGTGTGATTGCTCCAAACCGTGGTCAAGGCTGTTAAATAGGCATGGGCGTGTAGTCTACCCGTGTAAGTCGTGCTT
Organism: Gossypium hirsutum; assembly: GCF_007990345.1. Classification (NCBI taxonomy): domain Eukaryota; kingdom Viridiplantae; phylum Streptophyta; class Magnoliopsida; order Malvales; family Malvaceae; genus Gossypium; species Gossypium hirsutum. The sequence continues at coordinate 45,194,550 of NC_053430.1, read as the reverse complement.
CGATCCTACCAAATGGACACGTGTGAGGAAGTCCAGGCCGTGTTGATTTCCCATGTGGATTCATTTTTTTCGTTTTCGGCCCATTTCTCACTCTTTTTGTCCTCCTATGCTCTCCCAAGTATAAAATATGAAATTAAAAGATTAGGAGCATCGAATTCACCAAATCTAAGGATAATTCATCCAAAAAATGTGTTAAGCATGGGATAATAATATGTATAAATTATGGTTTATCACAATGCAACTTAAAATCTTACAATACACAATTTGACAAATTAATGCAGTTCACCATATTAATACAGAGTACCAAATTAACACAGTTCACAATAATAATATAATTCACCAAGTTAACATGGTTCACAATATAATACAATACACAAATATAATTGGCTCGCAATATCATAAATCTCATAATTCACTTACAGATTCGTAGATACATAAATATGCATTATCAATCAAATTTGTATGTTATAAAAATCCACATTATATTATTTTTTCATATATCCGTTCATATATTTTACAAAATCATATACGAATATATATTATATATATTTATTTAATGACCTTTGTCACTTTAAATTTTAAGCATACATTGAAAGTCTGATAAATTTATATAATATATAAAACCATTCCCATAATTATATATATATTGAACCATGCATATATATATTATATAATACCAAAATCCATTAATATATACTATGTAAAATAAAGCCATGCATATATATTATATAAGATAAAGTCATGCATATATATAATATATGTATAACCACCCACGTGTATATATATTACAACCCACATATATGTATGTAAGACACATATATATTACTTATATAGCACCAAAGCATGCATATATATGTATATATTTAATACCAACATACCTTACTCCCATATATTATTTATGACTCTAATCTCACACATATATATTACCAACTCCCCCATTTATATATTATACATATAACAATATATTGTATATAAAATAAAGCACATGTATTTATATTATAAGTTCATGCATTTTGCACCATTAAAACCACACAATGTATATACTAAATGATTCAACCAAAATTATAAGAATTTTTACAATGAAGAAGTAAAGGTTCACATATTAATTAAGCAAAAGATTCGCATATGTTACCTTAACCTGTGTATTGGAGTTTAAATGTAGTATATCAAATCACTTACATTAGTTAATACTTTTTGCCCAATAATGTTAAACAAGCTTTTATTACCCTTTCGCATTGCTCGTGAAACCTCCTGATGAATTTGAAAATTTGCATACACATTAAACACAGTATAAAATTATTATTAATAGCCTTAAACTCAAAAAAAAAAGCAAAAAAATCACCACTCTAAGCTCACTTTTCTCATATTGAAAATTTAACTAGTTTTGTCGTCGAAATAGGTGTTTAACCACTCAAACTTTATCTCTAAGCCTTAAATTCGATTCTGATATTCCTAAATATCATCTAATTACATATACAAACAATCAATTTCATCCAATTTCACCGATCTAATTTTTCTAGTATAATCAAGCTTGTATGAACACAAAAAAGTGAAAAATTCAAAATTCATTAAAATTGGATACTAATCTATCAAGTTGAGTTCAAATACCTTATATTTAGTTAAAAATAGATTAGAAATCAATAAAAAACAATAGGTTTACTCATTATTTAGGATTTCACCATTGTCGAACCGAAACTTGATTAAAAAACTTTAAATCTTAAAAACTCTCAACACACTCGATTAAATTCCGAATTAGAAAAACAACAACCTTAAGCTAATCATAATAAGTCAAGACATTAACTTAATTTGAAGAAAACAACATGTTGTTGATCTAATTCAAAGTTGAACATGAGAAGAACAATGACGAATTTGTTAAGGATTTAATGATTTTTCTTTAAAAGTGGAAGGTGTTTAGGTGTTTGGATAGCTAGAAAATCACCAAGGATGAGTTAATTTTGAGAGAAAATATCAAATTTGAATTTGAAATTTTTTTTTGAATGAGAAGCTAAATGGGAGAGAAGGGAGGTGGGGGTTTTAAAGAAGGAAGAAGATGAGCATATTTTTTTTTTAAAATTAAGGGGAAATTTCCTATTAAAAACTCCCAGTTTTTCCTTATTTTTCAAATCAACCCTTAATTTAATTAAAACACAATTTTCACAATTATTTTCAAATCAAACCTCGTCTTTATAAATCCTTTTTCATCTTAATTCTCGGATACCTAATTTTAATTTCCTAACCTAAAATTATTAAATCTAATTATTCTAATATTTTCTTTAATTAACTCCTAATTATTTAATTATATAATTTAAATATGGTTTTCGGTTCATTAATCCTCGATTTATTTACCCGATTCTCTTAACTTGATTTTCAGGATGTGACAAAAATAAAAAGTGTAATTTAATATAAATAAAATTTTAATTTAATATTGATATGATTACTAATTAAATGAAAATTATTCTAATTTTTAAGAAATAAAGAAAGTAAAGAACAAAGAAAAATACGGGGATCAAAAGAGACATATTTTATTGATTAAGAGAGATATTTACAGTGCTTGCCCAAAGTCTATATTTATAGACATAAGAAGTATGCAATATATAAAACTCTACTTCTAATAAACATTAAATTCCTTTTGTATATCAAACTTATTTTGATATTGATGGACATCTTAATAATAAAATGTTTATAACACTCCTCCTTAGATGTCCATTGGTAGATAATGCACATCGTTAAAACCTTATTAAGATAAAAACTTTGTGGGGAAAAAAAATTCTTAGTGAAGGAAAAAAAATACACTTATCTATAATACACATAACATGCTACCTCATTAAAAACCTTACCAGGAAACCTATGGAATAAAACTTCAGTTAAGGGAAAAAGAGTATAGCTCATATTTACTCTCTCTCATTACATCACATAATATCTTATATCCTACGTATTCAAATATTGAATGCTAGCTTTTCAAATGATCACTTAAATGTATTTGCTAAGCATTTATATCACAATTCATTTGGGGAAATATATTTTGTTATCTTCAGGAGTTTTCAACAATAATGATAACAAAATTTTGGTCATGATCATTTAATACTAATATATATGTTCAAATCAATTCATATAAATATTTATACAATTGTTTTGAACACTTTTTCAAGAATTTCTCTATTCTTCCAACATTCTAAATCCTTTTAAGAATTTTAATATAAACTTCCACTATATGGTGATTTAAAAAAGACTGTAACAACAATCATAAGACATTTCGTCAAATCTTTCATTATCTGTTAGACTAAGAAGATATCTAAAGGTTACTTCATTTTTCTTATTTTGTTTTTTCTTTCAAAACTACTCATTTACACCTCATTGGCTTTATACTTTAGATGTTTGGACTATTAGTTCAAAAATTTCACGAATTTAATTCTACTTTAATTGTGTCTTTTTATATTTCTTGAAAATTTTATTTAATATCTTTATTTTATTTCATTATTTTAATAATAATATTGCATGCAAAACTATTGTTAACAACTTTTTATTTTCACAGTTCCATATTTTCTCGTATTGACATCACTTATTGAGATCTGTTTATTTTCATGACTTTTATATTCAATTTCAAGTACCTAAATATCTTCTGGAGTTTTAATAATTAGTTATGTCTTTAGTCTCTTTTGGAAGACTTGCCTCCACTATATGACCATCTATATTTATCATTTTCTTTTACGATAATTTTTATCTTTGGAACAAATTTATCTACCATGCTTCAGGTATGCTTTACTTTCATTTTATTCTAACAATTATCCTATTGGGACTTCAATTCAAATCAAAACATTAGTTGGTATATAACACTTGTTATTCTCATCAAGTTAGTAAATGCATTTGATAGTTAACTTGTAATAAAGTGAATTATCTTTTTGGATTTCTGATTCAAATCATTTTTTATGATGATCTAGATAATGATAATTCATTCCAAGTAATTTATTTATCGAACTATTATTTCACTCCCCCGAATGTTGGGAAGGCTATCAAATCAAATAGTAATCACAAATTATATCATAATTGAATTTCTAATTCATTTGAAACATCTAATAATACAAGGAGACTCATAATTAATATATATTTTTAACTTTATTTGAATACTCATTTTGTGTATTATGGGGGATCAACTTGAACAAATATAACAAATTCAAAAATTTTAAAATGGGTTGAATTTAGCTCCTGACTAAAAGTCAATTGTAATGGGGAGTATTTATTACAACTTATTGACATGATTCGTACAAGTGTCAATTCATGCAAAATATAATATCCTTGTACATATACAAAAACTTTTGTTCTCAAAAGATATGGTTTAGCTATTAATCAGAAGCATGTACTTTATAAATTCTGCTAAATTATTTTATATGTATAAACAGCAGGCTTTTGTGACAGTTGCTCGTACTAATAATCAAGCATTCAATAATAATTGAAAGCTTGAGAAATAAACTCACCAACATTAATAAGAATTGTCTTGATTGCATAATTTGAAAAGTTTTATTCTTAAACAAATTATTAAACAAGTAATCTCGCAAACTACAGGTTGTGACTTGACAACTTGCATATGATTAACTTGTAGATGCATTTACCAAAATTATATCAAAATATCCACTTGTTGGATAAATGGCCTCATGTTTCTTTTAGAAATGCAAGAGATTCAATCAACTTTTGCTAGTAAGGTTTAATAACCTTCTTTGAGAAGAAGCAATACGTGATAAATAAAGAATCTTTAGGTTCTTTAATAAATATCCATGTAAATTCTTATATTTTCTGATCATTATCTATTGGGATGGTTTACTTGATCATGCCAACTATTAGTATATTTGAACTAGTAAACTTTTGGTTTACTATCCACATGATTCAACGATACTAATGTTAACTTATGGTTGACCATACATATAATTTAACCGTACTAATTTTGTTCCTTTAGATATTGATATATTAGCTCTTATAGAGCTTTCAACTAATTTTGTACTAGCAAATAATGCATTAATATTCGTTTGGTTTTTTACCGGCAAAAATAATGTTCATTGTTACATTGTCAATGAGACATATTTTCTTAAAGAAAATTAATAGATTTTGAAAAAAATATTTCGGCACACGACAAGTATGTGAACAATGATCTTTCATATTACATTGATAAGATAAGTTATATCTACCATTGAAAGGGTTACCTTGAGAACTTTCATTGTTCTCTTATTTATTACTATGTTTTCATTTTTAGAGGGTTATTATTTTGCCACTTATCATATCCATAATTATATCCTTAATTTATTTTATGCTTGAATTCAATTTGGGAAATGCAACAGATCTAATAAGACGAACTTCTAAACATCTTAATAGATTCTTTATTTAGAAAAAATCGATATTACAAGAATTTATGTTTGAGTCGACAAGCAATATATATATAAAATTTGATAAGAAAAGAATAAATACTTAAATATAAAGCAACATAGTATTAATATATTCTACCAAAACCCATTCTTTTTAAAATATTAAAAGAATATTAATAATATTATACGACATTATTGTTTTCAAATATTATAAGACATTAGAAAACCATTTGAAAATAATATACTATAAAAGCTAATTAATAAACCTTATTATCCCATCAATATTTAATAATATAACTTAATAATTCGATTAGATTTAAAATAAAAATAAAAATAATCAAACTTCAACTAAAAAACACATTGAAGCTCCTTGCCAATCTAAAATTTGCTCGATAAAATCCAATATCAAGAATCAAAACCAATGTTGAGATCAAATATTTCACCATCCTCAGAAAGATAAAAATAAAACAAATTAATCATGAATTAAAGTTATAATAAAAATCTAGATATAATATATTTAAAAGATAACTTCTTGTAAATCCTCGTTTGAATTTGATCATGCCCCTACGTACAAATATAACTATGTGGTTTTACTAAAAGTGTGACAAGGCGAGTTCTAATATTTATAGTGTTACAATGGAACACCTAAGTATTCTAAGGATCAAACCTAATAGAGTTCGGGAACAAAGTGATCAAAGTGAAACAAGCATGCAAATAGGAAGTCTAGATAGCTACTCGCTAAATACTATATTACAAAAGATCATAATCAAGGGTAATTACACTAATCAGCCATCTAACACTAAGAAGGACCAAATTGTAAAATAATCTAAATTAAGCAATTAACAATCCAATGCACAAAAGTGGTTGGTTGACTTCCATGTTGCTGGTTAATTTTTGGATTAGGGATCTAAAAAGTTTAAACTTCAAATTGGTTCAAATTTACCTCTCGGTCACCATTTTACCAAATTAGACGATTTAGTTTGGTTTATCTCTTGACCTCACCAAACTAACTGGGGATAACCAAATTGTGCTTGATACTCGGTCTCACCCACCTAAATAATTCTAAGTTTTGAAGTTTATTCGATTTAGTCTAGTTTTTACGATTTAATCCATGTACCAAAACTAACCAAGCAACATTTCTATCAACCAACCACAAAAGATTTAGTTACCTAACACCATTTTCAAACAAACAATCCAACACATATTCAAATCATACATTCAAATAGGCATAAGAATAGGGTTAAAGAAAGCTTAGAGATTTCTTAGTAGTTTCCTGAAGAAGATGATGGCAGCAACAATGGAAGTGAGAAATACCAACAAAGTTTATATTTTTACACTTTGAAAAGAAAATAGAGCTGAACTATATTAAAAGCTTTGGGTGAAAATGAAAATACAAGATGAAGTTTGAGTACCAAAATGCAAATAACATTAAGATACAATAGAAACTAACTAACTAATAACTAAAACTAGAAAAAGCTAAGAGCTAAACTTTAATAATAGTGGAGAAGGCTAACTATTTAGCTAAAAAAGATGATAGAAAAGTAAAGAAAAGTTGGCTCTTTTAGTTTTCAAAAATTGCTTTTAACATCTGATTACAATCCCAAAAAGTTGACAAGAATGCCCCTAGAATTTTTATTTTGATTGGAGATAGTCTTGGACAAAAACTACCCTTGCAGCTATTTTCACTCGTCAGGCTTCGGTGTTGCGACACCTTAGATATTAGCGAACTTGTGGATCTTGGGGTCTCGGTGTCGCGACACCACTAGAGTTATCCTCAATTTCTTCACTTCAACACTTTCAGAGGTATCACGACCTTAGAGGGACGGTGTCACGAATTTGGCCAGGTGTCGCGACTCCCATGACAGTAAGCTCCATGTTAATTTTGTATCCTTAAGATGAAAGGACTTGGTTTCGAGATTGTTGGAAAATTGGGTTTTCTGAAAAATAAGTTTAAGTGAATAACTAGAGTTTTAAAATTTTTTCCAAAGCTAGAATACCTTTTCGATTTGTCTAGGATGAACGCTCTGATCGAGTAGTCTTCTCTGCTATCCTCAAGCTTACATCTGCTGAGTGTGGGCTCGCTCCGAATAAAAAAAAATTCCACAAAATTACCACTGAGGCAATTTCATAATTTTTCTAAACTTTTGGGTCAAGTTGTAAATAAGAAAAATATTTGTAGAAATGTTCTGAAATAATTTCTTCAGAGAATTTTCTCATTACAATTTTCTCTTGAATTCTAGCGTGTGAAAAATAATGACCCATGACTCTCTTTATATAGGGAGAGTTTAGAGAGTTAAACTATGATTAAACGTAATCACTTTAATATTAAATTAATTAATAGTTATCAAGATAAATATTAGATGAAATTTAATATTAAATTTATTAAATTAATAGAATATTTATCTATAAGATAAATATTAAATTAAATTTAATATTAAGGTAATCACTTTAATATTAAATTAATAAAATATATTAAGATAAGTATTAAATTAAACTAAATATTAAATCTATTAAAATAATATTCTTTTTTGAATAATTAATTTGAAATCAAATTATCCGGTAAAGTCCCAGTAGGAGTATAATTCCTCCACTGCTCAACCGTCGCAGGACCACCAACTAGCCACCAGAATGTCTCCATCGCCACCACCGAAACCGTTGTGTCCAGTGGTGCCATCGTAAGTGTGACATCCTTATGGCACTCCAAGTCAGTTCAGCTATTGCTGGTTCGGTCCAGGCCAGTGGTGACCTGGTTGGTCCGATCCTGCCATTAGTTGGATCGTCGGCCCGGTTTCACTTACCAGGCCTAGTTTGATTAGTTTTTGGGTCTTGGTCTCAGTTTTGGGCTCCCAGGCTCAATTTACAATATCAGGTCCAATTTTTAAGTTCAATTATCCATTGGGCCAATTGTCTGACTTGAAAATTAATTTTAAAAAATATCATATCCATTGGGCAAATTGTCTGACTTGAAAATTAATTTTAAAAAATATTATATTAATTTTAAGGGATAAATTTCAAAATTATATATGAACTTTAATTTAATGTGCTATTGTATACATGAACTTTGATTTAATGTGCAATTGTATACATGAATTTTAATTTGGTGCAATTATAAACATGAAATTCTAATTGTGATTCAAATCTATACTTGAAACTTTAATTTTGATTTATTCATACACACTTAAAGAAATAAAAACATCAATTTATTTTTATATTGGATAAATATAATTATTTATGTATGTAATATATAAACATAAAATGATGTTATATTAATAATTGTGTTAATAATTTATAAGAATTGGATCAAATCAAAATTTCATGTATACAATTGCACATTAAACCATAGTACATATATAGTTTTGGAATTCATCCATAATTTTAATTAATTTGATTAATTTAATTTTACTTAATCAAATTTAATTTTTCCCAAAAATCACTTAAATTTTCTAAATTAAATTTTCAAGAAATTTCTTTAATCAAATTCTCCAGTTGAAAGTTTCTCACGACTATCTAATTTAATTTCATATTAAAGAAAGACTCAATTAAATTATTTCCAAAGTTGTAGAATTTCCTTTTGATTCAAATGCAGTCCGATCGAGTTCTTGTTGGGCTAGTGGAGGGATCAATCAGACATATAAAATTAGACTATTGTAATTGCAATTATGTCCAGAAGCATCGTTTCGATAGTTCGCAATTTATTTAATCATGGAGTCAGACCACAAGAAGCATCATGATTGGAAACTCCTTATTATGTACTCTTAACGAAAGCAATTCATCTAACTATTTTGTCTAATGACCTCGTAATGTGTGTGATACCCTCATATGATATTCTTGATTTCTTTGAGTTAAATCCGCTCACTCAATACAATCCTGTTTTATCTCATTGTCACCATTGTGTCTTCTTAATTATTAATATGACCAATATCAACAAGTGACTGTAATAAATTGCTCGTTCAAGAACTAGCATTTAACACCCCAAAATCTTAAACTTTTGATTTGTTGAACTCTGTCATTAGTCAATGCTTGCTTCTGTGGTTAAGTGTCTTAATCAGGTCTTTAAGGTCTTGGATTAAAGTCATGGTTTGAAGAGTTCAATTATTTTTCTTTTATTAGTCCTTGGTCAGCTGTTCAGGTTGGTGGTGCTGGAGTGGGAGTTAAACTCCTAAAAATTTGGTTAGTCAAGGGTCGGAATAGGTTTGAATTCCTTTTAACATTTAAACTTATTAAATTATGAATTAATTTTAATTTTAATTTTTTTCTTTCTTTTCCGAGCCTGTTGCCACGTTTGGTTTTCTTTTGTTTGTTATTATTATTGATAAACCGTAATATATACATATTTTTACCCCATGCTTGGCATATTTATGAATGATTTTTCCTTGGTTTTAGTGAAGTCGATGCTCCTAATCCTTTAATTTCATGTTTTATACTCAGGAGAGCTTAAGATAGCAAAAAGAGCAAGAAACGGGCCAAAAACGGACAAATTGGGCCTAAATCAGTGTTCCACACGGCCTAGGCACTTCCACACGGGTGATCCACACGCCCGTGTGTGACAGACGGGTAGACCACACGCTCGTGTGTCATGGCCGTGTCGACTAAGAACCAAGTCAGTATTGCACACAGCCTGAGCACCTTCACACGGGCATGGCATACGGTCATGTCTCTGCCGAGCCCAAACCTAGTTCTATTCGGAAAAGGGCACTTTTGAGGGTTTTGAAGCATTCTAAAGCCTATATAAACACCCTAGAAGAGGATTAGAGGGGACACACAGAGTTGGAGGCAGGAAATACTCAAGAATAGCTATTAGAATCACCTTGGAGTCAGGATCTACATCAAGACTGAAGATTTCCATCTAATTTCCTAGAAGTTCTTTGGGTTTCTTTATGTTTTATTGGTTTCCATTATTATTATGAACTAAACTCGCTAAATACCTAAGGGAGATGAACCCTATGACGAATCTTATTACTATTTGAATTATATGATAAAGACTTATTCTTATTCTTAATTGTGAGTTCTAAATTCTTATTTTAATATTCAGGGTATTAATTCAGGTTTTGATGTGCTTAATCAGTGGAGCAAAAGTCCCTGTTTAAGAGTAGATCATCCATAATTAAGCAGAGTTGAATGCACTCCTAGAGATAGGATGACATAAATCTGCCAGATTAGAGTCAAATCTAATAAGGGAATTCATAGTTCGAGTTAATGCGATAATAGGAGTTTTAATTAGAAAGAGATTTCAATTAATCAACCTAAAGTCAGTTGTTCTTAGTCTCGAGAGAGATATTAACATAAATTAGGGATTTCTACAGATTAAGTTAAGTGAATAAATTGTCTAATTCAGAAATAATAAGTGAAGTCTAGGTGGATTCTTCCTTGGGTATTGTCTTCTCCATCGGTTTTTCCAAAAGTATTTTCTAAACTTCATCTTTTTCGCAATCTTAGTTAATTAGATAAATAGTTTTAGTTTAAAAACACACTTTAATTCTTAGGCTAGATAATAAAAGGATAGTAATTACTAGTACTTTTAGCCCTCGTGGATACGATATTTCCGGTCTCACCATAACTATACTACTGTTCGATAGGTGCGCTTGTCTTAAGTCGAAATTTTAGTTAGTTACACGATCATCAAGTTTTTGGCTCCGTTTTCGGGGATTAAAATATTAGGAACACTTAATTTTTATTACTTTAGCCATTTTCTATTTTTATTGCAATTTTGTTTTGTTTAAATTACTAAATTTTCTTTCTTTTACTTCTGGCAGGTTTTTATAGTTTATGACTAGAAGAAACCCGTCAGGACATCTACTTTTTTATAGTGAGATCAAAAGCACAAATCGCAGAAACCAAAGAGAGAAAAGGCAAAGCCTACAATACATAGAGGAAGGGCAAGAGGACGATATTCAAACCATAACTAAGGAGATGGCTGATAATCAAAATAATCAGTTACCTCATGTGGCTATTGCAGACCCAGTAAATCAGAATCCTGCTCCTCGTACTATGTATGATTATGCTAAACCTACTTTAACAGGCGCTGAATCGAGTATAGTTAAACTTGTTATTGCTGCAAATAATTTTGAACTGAAACCTAACACGATTCAAATGATACAACAGTTTGTTCAGTTTGATAGTTTGTAGGACGAGGATCCAAACACTCATTTGACGAATTTTCTGGAACTCTGCGACACTTTTAAGATCAATGACGTTTCTGACGATGCCATTCGCCTTTGATTGTTCCCATTCTCATTGAGGAACAAAGCTAAACAGTGGTTAAACTCGTTACCACGAGGGTTAGTCACTACTTGGGAACAAATGACCGATAATTTTTTACTAAAATATTTTCCGCCGCCTAAAATGGCTAAACTAAGGAATGATATCTCTTCTTTTGTGTAGATGGATTTAGAAACTCTTTAAGATGCATGGGAGATATAAGCACTTATTAAGAAGGTGCCCTCGCCATGGGTTGCCTTTATGGTTGCAGGTTCAGACGTTTTACAATGGCGTAAACCCTTCAACAAGGCAACTAATCGACGCAGCCGCCGGTGGAGCTTTAAACAAAAAAAACACTTGAAGAGGCTTATGAATTTATTGAAGAGATGTCACTGAATAACTATCAGTGGCAAGTCATGAGAACGAACCCAACGAAAGCTGCCGGCGTTTTCAACCTCGACACAGTTACTATGCTATCTAACCAGGTAGAACTTTTAAATAAAAAGATTAACGGTTTGTATGGTTCTACTCAGGTACATTCAGTGATGAGGTGTGATTCAAGTGGAGGAGGAGTACACATAGTTTATCCAACCTTCAACCCTAGCACCGAGGAGGAACAAGTTCAATATATGGGTAATAATAATTCTAGACCTCAAAATAACCCATACAGTAACACTTATAATGTAGGTTGGAGGAACCATCCCAATTTCTCGTGGGGTGGTCAAGGAAATCAAAGGCCACAACATCCCCTAGGTTTTCAACAACCACCTTACCAGCAGGAAAAGAAGCCAAACCTTGAGGAGATGCTAACAAAATTCATCTTGGTGTCAGAAACTCGTTTTCAGAATACAGAGACAGCTCTTAAAAATCAACAAGCATTTATTCAAGGACTCGAAACTCAAATAGGACATCTTGCTAAGTTAATTTCTGAACGACCACAAGGTAGCTTACCGAGTAATACTGAAACTAACCTAAGGGAACAACTTAATGCAATTACTATTCGAGATGAAGAAGGGTTAGTTGGACCTGAACTAGAACTGAGGCAGGGAATTGTGGTAAGTAAAGGTAAGGATGAGGTGGACCACAGTGAGCAAAAACCAGTAAGTAAAGAATATAAACCTCGTGTACCATACCCCAGTGCGACAAGGAAAGACCACACGGATGAACAATTTGGTAAATTTCTTAAATTATTAAAGAAATTACATATTCACTTACCATTTATTGAAGCTCTTTCGCAGATGCCGAACACAGTTAAATTTTTAAAAGAGCTTTTAGCAAATAAGTGAAAGTTGGATGAGGCATCGCATGTGGAGTTCAACGTAGTTTGCTCAGCCATTCTACAGAATAAGCTACCCAACAAGTTGAAAGATCCAGGGAGTTTTACGATTCCTTGTTTAATTAGTAGTTTAAATGTTAACAATGCTTTGGCTGATTTAGGGGCAAGTATTAATGTCATGCCCTATAAAATGTTTAAACAACTAGGTCTTGGGAAACCCAAACAAACTAGGATGAACATTCAATTGACGGATAAAAAAATCAGATTTTTTAGGGTTATTATTGAAGACGTGCTTGTGAAAATTGATAAATTTATATTCCCAATTGATTTTGTTGTTCTAGACATGGAAGAGGATAGTGACGTGCCCTTAATTTTAGGAAGACCATTTTTAGCAACTGATAGAACTATTATTGATGTTGGTATAGAAGAACTCACACTTCGTGTGGGTAATGAAACAACCACTCTTCAAGCTCGTAATTCGAGTAACACATTGAATATTGAGGGTGGTTGTATAAATCATGCTACTAATACTGATCATGTGGTGCAACCTTCTTTGCAGGAAACACGTTCGAAGAGCATAAATGAGCCATGTTCAAGTAACAAGAAAGGATCCATCTATAAAGAGCAAAGGCTACAAATCGAGGAACTAGATGAATGGCGAACACAGAAACTGAGAACACACGATAAACCAAAACCATGCCATGACGGACTCAATGTTTTATCAAATCAACTTAAGGTTGGAGACAAAGTACTATTAGATGCAGCAGACCCTCGTATTGCCACTTCTGAACCTAATGGAGTAATCCCTTTTACGGTACTTAACATTTTTCCATACGGTACAGTCGAGGTAACTCATTCCAAATTCGACACTTTTAAGGAAAATAGTACTCATCTAAAATCTTATTTTGATAAGATTGATAGCAGGAATGAGGAGTGTAAACTCATCGAAACACCATGACCATGCAACGGAGAGGTAAGTCGAGCTTAGACTCTAAATAAGCGCTTCTCGAGAGGTAACCCAAGCACTAACACCACTAATTAGTTTATTTTTGCTATTTTTAATGTTTTTGTGCAGGTACAGTGGCCCACATGGCCTAGACACACGGGCGTGTCCTTGGCTGTATGGAAACAGGGGTACAAAATTGCCAAATATCTAGCCACACGATCATTAACCCGATCCACACAGCCATGTGCAAACTGGAGCTAAATTTTCAAATTTAAATAAGTCAGAGAGCCATACGGGCAAGGCACATGGCCATGTGTTCGGACACACAGGCGTGTGAGACACCACACGGGAGTGGTAGAAGCGAACAACATTGCACACAATCGTGCGATACGATCGTGTTAACCACACGACTGGGACACACGGGTGTGTCCATAGGCCGTGTGACGAATAGTCATAAAATTTTCACAATTAACATGAGCTCAAAACGAGCCACACGGGCGTGTGACACGGCTGTGTTGCCCAACACAGGCCTGACACGGCCGTGCCCCTTTTTAAAACCCCACCCCAAACCTTAATTTTTTTCCCTTGTTTTCTTCCCCAACCTTCCCCCCTTAACCGTCGCAGCCTCCTAACTTTCCCCTACCCCGAGCACCCTCTCCATGCCGACACAGCAGCAGCAACCCCCTCCTCCTATCCCTCTCCCTCTCCCTCTCCCTCTCCCTTTCCCTTTCTTTCTCTCCCTCCTTTCTTCCCTTTCTTTCTCTTTCTTTTTTCCCCTTCCACCAGCGCACCGCACGGCTCGCTCCACACGCCCGTGTATGAACACCATTAGACCGATCTTGCCCTCACCAGCACCGCTCACCGCTGTCCACTAAACCATCACCGACTGTCGGTCCATTCTTGTCCCTTATATCCTCTTTTATTTTGTTTCATTATTATTTATTTCTTTATTTTCTTTATTTCTTTGATTAGTTTTTATTTTATTTTTATGTATTCTCTTTATTTTCAGTTTATACTTTCTGCTGTTTTTAGTTTTTCCTATTTCATCTTCCATTTTAGTCATTCTACTCACATTTGATACTTTTCTTCTCTATTTGTTAAAATCAAGTTGGATGGCCATTTTTCTCATACTTACTTTTGGCTCCATATTACATTCTTATTTCTATTTTTGCTGCTATTCTTATGCTATTTTACCATTTTGTCTCTTCATTTTTATTTAGGATCATTATTAGTTTTAGTTACATTTGCTAGGTTCTATTGATAGCTGGCATTTTAATTCTTATTTTTCATATGAGTTTGTCTAAAGTATTAGGCTAAACTGGGTTGTTTATTATGACCTTGCCTATTATGTCGATTCATAAAATTGATTTACTTTCTGTTTCTTCTACAGGGACACTATGACAAACACACGAGGCAAGAAAATTACTGTTCTTGTTTCAAAAAAGCGGAAGGGTCCTGGCACAACCTCATCAAGTGCCTCGACCGAAGCTCGTCACCTGCTGCTTCGATTCTCCTCCAACCCACAGGACGACCTGTTTCAGCTACTGCGTGTACGGCCATTGGAAGTGGGCCACTGTGTTGACTGGGCCGCTTTGGAGTAGGTCTAACTTACTCAACCTGTTCGCTTCTATCTCGATACTACGCCATGGGATCGGTTCTTTGTGATCATCGAGCCCACCTATTCGGAGGTGACATTGGAGTTCTGCACTACTTTCCACCTACAGCACGTGATGAACACACATGACGAGGCTAGTACTATCGTCTTTAGACTTGGTGGACTTGTTAGGCATATGGGTGTACTCGAGTTTGGAGATGCTTTAGGCCCCTACACGGAGGAGTTCCTGACTTCTAAGAATTTTCTACAGCTACACCGACACATACACTATTCACTATCCTGTTGTTGGACCGACCTTATGGTGAGCACGGTTCCCTATGACGCGAGTCGCTCGAAGGCGACTTCTCTTCCTCTAGCACTATGCTATATCCATTCCATCTTGGCTCATACTTTGAATGGGAGGAGAGAGAGCACTGGAGTAGTTAGCACTACCGACGCGTACTTCCTATTGAGCATTGCAACTGGCCATGTATTTGACTTGGCATACTTTATCCCTCTCACCTTTCGCCACCAGACGGATCGCCATAAGAGGGGCCCCATCTGCTTTGGCCCTTATGTGACTTGCCTCGCTCGACACTTCGGCTTTTTCGACACTCCAGAGATGTCATCGACACTCACATTAGTTGGCTAGATGTCTCCACAAGGAATTTCTAGTATGATCCACATGCAGATGATAGAGCGATGCCGTGGAGTCAACCCACCTCAGTACCGACTCGTCCAGTCTACTGACTAGGATGAGCCAGATGATATTACTGACTATGTCTCTCTCCCTCACGAAAACCCACCCTCACCACCACCACCGCGTCACCACCCTCCTACTGCTACTTTGACAAACTTATCCGAGCGATTCACTCGCTTTGAGCAGTAGTGTTTCGAGCGATTCGATAGCATCAATGCCACTCTCCAACAGATTTTCCACCACCTCCATATCTCTTCTCCAGTGCCACTGGCTCACGACTCTAATGATGAGGACTTTTGAATCCCTTTATTTTACTATTATTTTTATTTTTATTTAAATTCTATTGTATCTTACTTATTTTCGAAGACTTATGTTTTATATTTTAAACTCTGCTTATCTTTATGATTATTATCGAATTATCCCTTAATTCTCTTTCACAATGGTGTTTAGTTTTATTAGTACCTTAGAATCATCCTTTTATTCGGCTTTCTCTACAATTCTTGCTCTCGCTACTCCAAGGACCTCATCCAAATATTCAGGGCAGTTTCGCTTCTCTCCCTCTCTTCTAATATTATGCTTATTTGGTTAATAACTATCTTTGTACATTGAGGACAATGTCTATCTTAAGTGTGGGGAAGTTATCTTTGTGATTATTTGAAAATCACTGAATTTTTAATCTTGTTCTCAAATAATTTTCTCATATCATTATTAGAGTAAATTCTGATTGATCTATGATTTTTATTAATACGTTTTGAATTAAATCATAAGTAACTATGCATTGATTGTTTAAACTTTAAGATATTAGAGAATCAAGTACGATAAGGTAAAATTTTTGAGAATTAAAATTGCTAGGTTGTTTCCCTGAATTGAGGTATTATCTTGAAGTTTTGAATTTACAGGATTGACATCAAGTACCCATAAATTTTGTGAGATTTTGAGCCTTTTAGAGCATATATCTTTCTTCCTCACTAATTTTATTGGTTATGAGTATGTCAACATTGATTTGTTATTCTAAAACTTGCATTGATTATACATGTCAAGACCACACCTTTGATTTGATATACGAAAATGATAAAGGCACTTAGGTTTTAACCCATCTACCCCATAAAAGGCCTACCCACATAATTGACCCCTAGTGAACCCCTTTGAGCCTTAATTATTATTTCTTGAAATTTTTCCTTTATTATTAACCCATAACTTAACCCTTTTTGATTTGTTAAGAATTTCTCCCTTTTTATTGACCCCATTTTTTATCGAGATTTAATTTGATTAGTTACCTAATTATTCTCGTTCATTCTAGATGATGAATTATTTCTTATTATGTATTTTCTATTATTATTCTTAGTCTTATTCTAAAAAAAATTATATACATAAACATTGGTGGTAATTATTTGTTTTTGAGCTTAAGTATTTAATTCCATATTCTGAGATGAAGCTTATGTTTATTCAATTGATGTTAGTTATTTTTCCAGTTAGGTAATTTATCAAGTTAATCTCGATTTTAACCATTTCTTTTTCAGCATTTATCCACACCTTAACCCAAAGTCCCGTTACAACCCTTCAAAGACCTTTTGATTTGTGTATCATCTCATTTATAGTGGTGGAGATTTGATTTTCATGCAAGCCTATGGTAATAACTTTTCATGTTTGACTAATGAGTGCTTAATCATTGAACCTTAAACACATTGAGTGATTTGAGTGAACCTTTAGTGAGAATGTCAATCAATGTCAATTTGGAATTAAAGATAATTACTTAGATAAAGGGGGATGCCTATAATTTTATGATTAAAATGCTCAACTTTGACTAGTTGAAACCTTAATGTTCTTTTAGTTAAATTTTCAATGTATGACTGCTTGTGGAGTATTTTGAAACATTATTGATGAGAATTATAAGTTGAGAAGATTTTATTTTGATTGTGAGTTGAGGATTTTGCTTGAGGACAAGCAAATGCTTAAGTGTGAGGATATTTGATAAACCGTAATATATACATATTTTTACCCTATGCTTGGCATATTTATGAATGAATTTTCCTTGGTTTTAGTGAATTCGATGCTCCTAATCCTTTAATTTCATGTTTTATACTCAGGAGAGCTTAGGATAGCAAAAAGAGCAAGAAACGGGCCAAAAACGGACAAATTGGGCCTAAATCAGTGTTTCACACGGCCTAGGCACTTCCACACGGGTGATCCACACGCCCGTGTGTAACAGACGGGTAGACCACACGCTCGTGTGTCATGGCTGTGTCGACTAAGAACCAACTCAGTATTGCACACGACCTGAGCACTTTCACACGGGCGTGGCACACGGTCGTGTCTTTGCGGAGCCCAAACCTAGTTCTATTCGAAAAAATGGCACTTTTGGGGGTTTTGAAGCATTCTAAAGCCTATATAAACACCCTAGAAGAGGATTAGAGGGGACACACAGAGTTGGAGGCAGAAAATACTTAAGAATAGCTATCGGAATCACCTTGGAGCCAGGATCTACATCAAGACTGAAGATTTCCATCCAATTTCCTAGAAGTTCTTTGGGTTTCTTTATGTTTTATTGTTTTCCAAACTTTGAGATGTTTTCAATTATTATTATGAACTAAACTCGCTAAATACCTAAGGGAGATGAACCCTATGACGAATCTTATTACTATTTGAATTATATGATAAAGACTTATTCTGATTCTTAACTGTGAGTTCTAAATTCTTGTTTTAATATTTCAGGGTATTAATTCAGGTTTTGATGTGCTTAATCAGTAGAGCAAAAGTCCCTGTTTAAGAGTAGATCATCCATAATTAAGCGGGGTTGAATGCACTCCTAGAGATAGGATGACATAAATCTGCCGGATTAGAGTCAAATCGAATAAGGGAATCCATAAATCGAGTTAATGCGACAATAGGGTTTTAATTAGAAAGTGATTTCAATTAATCAACCTAAAGTCAGTTGTCCTTAGTCTCGAGAGAGATATTAACATAAATTAGGGATTTCTACAGATTAAGTTAAGTGAATAAATTGTCTAATTCAGAAGTAATAAGTAAAGTCTAGGTGGATTCTTCCTTGGGTATTGTCTTTTCCATCGGTTTTTCCCAAAGTATTTTCTAAACTTCATCTTTGTCGTAATCTTAGTTAATTAGATAAATAGTTTTAGTTTAAAAACACACTTTAATTCTTAGGCTAGATAATAAAAGGATAGTAATTACTAGTACTTTTAGTCCTCGTGGATATGATATTTCTGATCTCACCATCACTATACTACTGTTTGATAGGTGTGCTTGCCTTAAGTTGAATTTTTAGTTAGTTAAACAACCATCAATTATTTCATTTCATTTTATTCCCCAAAAATCTATTCCTATTATTCACATTTTTTTGGGTGTTGTTTCCAACTGTCTTTGTTTCTGTTTTGGTTTTGCTTCTTGCGGTTCAGTTTGCTATTGTTCTTTTTCTTATTTTTTTTCTTTCTTTCCCCAAACGAAGTAAAGTTACATTTCGATTGTTCTAATTTGACTTATCAATTCTATCATGTTTGTAACTCTAATGTCTTTTAAATCCATTCTTGTTGTGTTGATTTGGTACGTTCTCGGGGTAGGTGGGTTGTTTTTATTTATTTATTTTGTTTTTCTATATTGATGAGTAAGTTAGGGTTTTTGTTATTTATTGTAATGGTAGTGAGTATTGATTTTTTTAATCATTTTGATGCTCAATTAGGAGAGAATCCTGAGACGATTGGCGTTCCTCCAGCAACTTAAGTATCAAGTTGCTACTGTTCGTTTTAGTAGTAAGCGTCAATGCATTTTCTTGAGTGATTGAAAGACTTACTGTATTTGTTTTTTTATTAATTTCGTGTCTTATTACTGAAATTGCTCACGGAAATATCGTAGTTAGGTTCTGGGAGTTTCGTCCTCACATTCACGTCAAAATCGAACCAGGTGTGTACCGAAAAATAATAATTGAAAAAAGCCAAAAAAGTTCATTGTCGATGCCACACGGCCATGTGCCAAGCCATGTGTTAGGCTATGTGTGACACATGGCCGTGTGGTAGACCGTGCACTAGACTGTGTGTGGCACACGATCTGGTCTAATGGGTTGTGTTGGCTATATGGGCGTGTGGGCCCAAACCCCTAAGGCCAAACACGTCGTTCTGATCGACCGTGGACCTTTCGTCAGATCAGTATGTGTTCCAATAAATTATATAATATGGAATCCGATCATCTATTTGCATGAATCTCAATAACTGCTTGTAAAACTGAAATGTCATATGATGAGTAAACTGCGTAATATAATAAAAGAAAATCGAAAAATGCTATCTATGTTTTGTATCTACTATGCTATGTGTATATATTGAAAATATGTCTGATATCTGTTACATTCTGTATTTGCATCTGGGTTGGGTTATATATATTATGTGGATGAAGTGTTTCTGTAAAAGGCGATAATTTGCCTATTTATCTGGCGGCTCAACTGCAAATATATGTAAAGTGTCTTATCGACACTAAATGGTGTGTAGAGTTGAGTGGGTGTTTCATACCCCATATGGTGTGTTGGGATGGTCGGAGTTGGTGTGTAGTGGATAGGGGGTAGGATTTCATGTCTGTACCTGAATTACTCTGACATGAATAATTCTATTAATCTGTCTGATATGCGTGAACTGCTTTAAGTTATTCGTTATACACTGGGTTTGAAAAACTCACTTTCTGTTTGATTGATATTTTCAGGTAATCCTTAGACTTAGGTGGATCGGTGAAATCGGGAGCTCGGATAAAAATCGTTTTTTCTTAAATTTGACTTACTCAAATTTTTAGTTTGAGTGTTTTGTAAATTTTGGACTCTTTGTGACTATTTTGGATTTTAGAACTTTAATTCCGTATTTTGCTTAATATTTTTGAAACATTTAGTCGACGAAATTCATTTTTCTGCAAAATTAATGGTTTTCCAACAATAATTTTTTTTCCAAAAGATCTCCCTTTTAAAGAGTCGCCGTTGCAAAATAATAAGTTTTTAGAAAATAAGTAAACTAACAATGTTTTCAGTAATAAAATCAGACATGACACGTTTTCGAATAATTTGGAATTTTAAGGGATTATGTCAATTGTTCAAATTTACTAAAACTAGAATATTCCAAGAAAATTACGTAACACTTCTTGATTTGTCAATAATGTCTAGGTTGGCTTTGAATGTTATATTTAGTGGTATAAAAGCCAGGTTACAAAACTTAGGCTGTGAAATTTTTGGTTCAAAATTGTTTTTGTGAAAAAAATTTTCCAAGCAAAGTTTATTTATGCATGAATCTAAAAAATAATTCTGTGAAATACCGAGTCTCTGATACCGGTCCTATAAGTATTTCTTGCTTAGAAAAATTTTAGTTTTAGAAAACTCTGAAATGATTAGAACTGTACTGTGGTGTTAGAGATTGAAACATTTTTGAAACTTCTTCTGATAACTTTTGAACATAAAATATTTGTTAATAAATACTGAAATTAATACAAAAAATTTGTAATGTAGATACTATATACAATGAGCACTCGTGGATTACATGGGTGCGATGGACGCCGAAGAGGGACTCGAGCTGAGTCATCCTCGATTGACAGTATGCCTAATCTGAATACGAGTGAGAAACCAGCTATACCTATTGCTGAGTCTGGGTCTCAATGTCGCTCGGCTGGGACGCATTGTCCCAAGCCATACTAAGAGTTTTGGAGAGGGTCGTTGGGCCCCATTCTGGTTTTGAGAGCTGTGGGTTGGTTACTGAATGACTTCGGTTCAATGGTGCTTAATTGTTCAGGGGCGTCATTAGAGTTGCCTCGACTATGGCCGAATATTGGTTGGAGGCCTCAGAGAGGATTATGAATGACATCAACTGCACCCTGACCAGAAATGAAGGGTGCAGTATCTCTACTTCGTGAAGAGGCATACCAGTGGTGGTTGACGGTTGAGGAGGGTACTCAACCGAATCAGATTACATGGGATTATTTCGATAATGCCCTCTAGAGTAAGTATGTGGAGGCAAGTTATGTGGATGCTCGTAGATGTGAGTTTATGAGCCTTACCAGGGAGATAGGACTGTGGCCGAGTATGAGGCCGAATTTCTGAGATTAAGCAGAGATGCTTGTGGGATGATATCAATGATTGTGATAAGTTCATTCGCTTCGAGAAAAGATTGAGGGATAATCTGATTGTTCTGATAGCTCCACAAAGGGAGCAGGTATTTGCCGTCTTGGTGGACAATACGAGAACTGCTGAGGAGGTTAAGCGCGTTGAGCGTGAAAATAGAGAGCATGATAGAGGCAAGAATATGAGGGATTTGGAGCCCTCTAATTTCGTTTTGAGGCCTAAGAAATGGGCCAGATATGATGGGCCTCTGAGGTTGAGGTCCAAATTGCTTCTACTATGGCTCAGTCGTGTAAGGATTGTGTTAGTACCATCCGAGCGAGTGTTGGAGAAGGTTAGGAGCTTGATTCAATTGTGGGTAGATAGAGCACCGCATCAGGGATTGTCCACAGCGGTCTGATCAGATGCAAGCTCCGGCTTCAGGATTTGTTTAGCCTTAGTGGGCAGTTCAGCTGTCGCCTAGGGACCGTGGTCTGATTAAAGGTGGTAATGGTATGGGTTGTAACATGCTATACACGTAACCGACACCAGAACAGGTACGAGGCATTACCAGACTTACAACGAATCATTCAGTCACATTTCACAACAAAAACTTGCATACAATTTAAAACTTTTGTACATTCATCCACATTGTCTCTTATAAAGTTCTATGGTACCTTAAAATATGCTTAAAAGGGGTTTGAAACTAAACTGGTAACTCGAGAAAACTTTAAAGCTTAGAAAATTTTCCTCACTGCATGGGTCACACGCCAGTGTGCCAAACCCGTGTCACTCACACAGTTAAGAGACATGCCCGTGTCTCAAGCAGTATGGATACAGGGCATACATACTGACTTCCTCGCACGGCTAGACCACACGCCCGTGTGTCCAGCCCGTGTGCCTTGGACACACCCGTGTTCAGGTCGTGTGCTCGATCGTGCCAAAACTAGCTTGTATTTTATTTGTGACGTCAGCAATCAAATAAGGGACATACGACCAAGGTACATGCCAGTGTCCTCAGCTCGTGTGGCAAATAAAATTCCAAATTTAAGGTGCAAACTTCACACGGCCAGGGCACATACTCATGGTGCAGGCCGTATGTCACACATGGCCTAGACACACGCCCGTGTGTCTACCTATGTGGACAACCCAAGGCTATTTTCCAAGCCAACATGTCACCCTTACTATGTACACACAAGCACATGTTCACTAGCCATTAACATGGCACATTTCAAAACATGAAATAGGCTACCAAACAACCTCATATTCAAGTCTAAATCATACCATTCCTATCATCAACTAAAACATGCTTCATGACCTACTAAATCCACAACTAAATCACTTACCATAATAAACCATCACCTAGGCATCATATATGTATCACATAACATAAGCCAAAATCACCATTTAAAACCATCCAAAATGAACACAAACATACTTCATTTACAAGCCAAAATATATCATTATGACACCAACCTATACATGCCATATACTAGTATATACTTAACTTAAAAAGTACCAAAATATTGATTGATAGTGTGATGACGCTTCCAGATGATCCCCGAATCCGAGTTAGCTTCGATGATCTATAAAATAGTGGAAAAGTAAACACAATAAGCTTTAAAAAAAACGTAGTAAGCCATATACAAATAAATCATCTCATGCATCAATATCATTCTCATCATTTTAGCAAGTTAGATATAAGCACATATAAATGCATAAACAAATTCACAAACCTACTTCATGATATACACATTCAATTCTATAATTAAATCCATCCAATACTTTCCATTTCAATACTCAAATGAGTCTCATACGTACCTGAGTCATTTGATTCACTTACACTTTCTTTCCCAATTTAACTTTTCCCGTTGAACCGTTTGGAATCGTTAAGGATACTCGGTAATCACTTATAGCTCGTACAATGCCATATCCTTGATATGGTCTTACATGTTAACATGTATTGATGCCACTGTCCCATATAGGGTCTTACACGAAGTCGATTAACAATGCTGATGTTCCACACATGGTCTTACACGTAATCGTAATACAATGCCATTGTCTCACACAGGGTCTTACATGTAATCACATCTCAATACCTAATGTCATGACATTTGTATCCTATACTATTCCTAAGGTTTGTACAGGGCTTTTGAATATCGCAACTTTGTTGATTATTGCTCATATACAATCATTCAACATTC
Source organism: Gossypium hirsutum (assembly GCF_007990345.1). Taxonomy (NCBI): domain Eukaryota; kingdom Viridiplantae; phylum Streptophyta; class Magnoliopsida; order Malvales; family Malvaceae; genus Gossypium; species Gossypium hirsutum. The sequence continues at coordinate 45,170,208 of NC_053430.1, read as the reverse complement.
ATGGCAATTCAATGACAAAATAACATAAGCATTTCAATGTAACGATATTTATTTGCATATGAACTTACCTCGTACGGAATGAACTGGAACGAACGGCTATTCAACCACTTTCGATTTCCCCTGATCTAATTCTATTTTCTTTGGTTCTTAATCTAATTAAAATCAAAATTAACTTATTTAATCACTTATTCATCCAAATTCACTCAAGAACACATAAGTGGGCATTTTGCACTTTAACTCCTAAAGTTTCACATTTCTTACAAATTAGTCCTTATTTCATTAAAACACAAATTACACAATTTCATTCAAATTTCATGCTAATTGAATTTCATATAGCTTCATATCAGCCCAAAACTTTCATTTATTTTACATTTTAACCACACATTTACCACATTTCTCAATTTAATCCCTAATATGTATTTTTCCCTAAAATCACTTAACAAAACTTGTATATTTAACACCAAGCTTCCATTTTTCATCATCAAACATTCAAGAACACAAACACTCATCAATGGTATATCATAAAATCATGGACACTTTCAAAAATTAAGACATGGGCTAGACAGAATACGAAGCAACGATCTCAAAAACGTAAAAATCATAAAAAAACTGAACTCAAATCATACCTCAATTTGATCATGCAAGTGCTGAAATTTTAAAGGCTTCAAATGCTTTCTTTTTCTTCAATATTCGGCAAAAAACAACACAAAATGGCTAAATTTTTGTTTTTGTTTTATTTAGATATCTAATGTACATTATTCTACTATTTTTATTATGAAAAAATTCATTAAACATTTAACTACTACATGTCCATCAATATCCACTACCAACATTAATGGTATAATTACCATGGAAGGACCCTTACTCTAAAAGCCAAGGTTAATTAACACCTTTAACAAATAGCAATTAACATGTTGTAAACACCAAAAATAATATTAAAATAATTTTCCAAACTCAGATTTGTGGTCCCGAAACCACTATTCTGACTAAGGTCTAAGCCGGGCTGTTACAACTCTCCCCTCTTAGGGATTTTCGTCCCCAAAAATCTTACCATTGAAAAGGTTCGGGTACTGTTTTCTCATAGCATCCTCAGGTTCCCACGTAGCTTCTTCGACCCCGTGTCGATGCCATAAGACTTTCACCAATAAAATTTAGCTTCTTCAACCCCATGTCGATGCCATAAGACTTTCACCAATGAAATTTTCTTATTCCTTAGTTATTTAATCTCACTAGCTAGAATTCGAATCGGTTCCTCACCATACGACATATTTGGCTGAATTTTAACTTCTGTCTGGGAAATAACATGTTATGGTTCGGACCGGTATCATTGAAGCATCGATACATGAAACACATTATGTATTTTCTCTAACTTAGACTGTAAAGATAACCGATAAGCCACTGGTCCGATTCGTTCAATAACCTCATACGGCCCGATAAATCTCAGACTTATCTTTCTTTTCCAACAAAATTTCAATATCTTTTTCTACGGTGACACTTTTAAAAACTCTTTATCCCTGATCTGAAACTCAATGTCTTTCCGTTTCAAATCTGCATATGATTTCTGACGATCTGACGTGGCTTTCAAATTTTCACTGATTACTTTCACCTTTTCTTCAGTCTCTCGGATCACATCAACTCCGTGAATCTTATTCTTATTGAGTTCAGTATTTACAACTGTATAAAGCTTCGTACGGTGCCATTTTAATACTAGACTGAAAGTTGTTGTTGTAAACAAATTCAATCAATGACAAATACTTTTCCCACGTACTTTCAAACTCAAGAATGCAACAATGTATCATATCCTCGAGTGTCTGAATAACTCTCTCGGATTGACCATCTGTCTGTGGGTGAAATGCCGTACTGAAATGTAACTTTGTACCCAGTGCATCTTGCAACTTCTTCCAAAATCATGACTTGAACCTCGGATCTCTATCCAAAACAATAGAAATAGGTACCCCGTGCAATTTCACTATCTCAGAAATATATAATTCTGCTAGGAATGAAGTAAGCTGCTTTCGTCAATCGATCCACAACAACCCATATTGCATCATTCTTTCTCAGAGATAAGGGCAAACCCGTCACAAAATCTATAGTCATTCTATCCTATTTCCACTCGGGAATCATGATTGGTTGCAACAAACTCGGCGACACTTGATGCTCGGCTTTAACTTGTTGACAAATCAAACACTTCGAAACAAACTCTGAAATATCACGTTTCATACCATGCCACCAATAAAGCTGTTTCAAATTATTATACATTTTTGTGCTACCCGGATGAACAGATAAACGACTATTGTGTGCTTCATTCAATATTAATTGTATCAACTCTGAATTTCTCGGAACACATATTCGGCCTTTGAATCTCAAACAATCATCTGAATCAATTTGAAACTTTGAATTAGGGTTTGAATCACATTGAGCTCATCTGGCTAACATCTCATTATCAACTTTCTAAACTTCACAAATTTTTTGTAAAAAGAACAGTCTAGCTTTCAGCTCGGCTATAATCAAACCATCCTCGAATAAAGTCAATTGAGTATTCATTACATGCAAAGAAAACAAAGATTTCTAACTTAATGCATCGACCATGGCATTAGCCTTTCCGGGATGATAATCAATTACCAGCTCGTAATCTTTTAACAATTCAAACCATCTACATTGTCGCAAATTCTAATCTTTCTGAGTCATCAAATTCTTCAAACTCTTATGATATGAATAAACATGACATTTTTCACCGAACAAATAATGACGCCAAATCTTTAATGCAAACATAATAGTTGCCAATTCTAAATCATACGTCGAATAATTCTTTTCATGTGGCTTCAACTGTCTTGAGGCATAAGCTATGACTTTGCCTTCTTGCATCAATAGCAACCCAACCCATTCAGCGATGCATCACTATAAATAACAAATTTTTTACCCGATTCTGGCTGAACTAATATTGGAGCTTCAGCCAAAAGAGCTTTCAACTGCTCAAAACTTTTCTGACTCTTCTTAGACCATTCAAACTTCACATCTTTCTGAAGCAATCTCGTTAATAGAGTCGCAATCATCAAAAATCCTTTCACAAATCGTCTATAATAACCGGCAAGTCCCAGAAAACTGCAAATGTCAGAAACATTTCTCAGAGGCTTCCAATCCATTATTGCCGAGATCTTATTTGAATAAACCCGAATACCTGATGCAGACACAACATGCCCCAGAAAACCAACCTCGTGCAACTAGAATTCACATTTACTAAATTTTACATACAGTTGCTTATCACGTAAGGTCTGTAACACTATTCTCAAATGCTCAGTATGCTCAGTTTCATCTTTTGAATAAATCAAAATATCATCTATGAACACTACAAAAAATTGATCTAGATACGGTCTGAAGATCCGATTCATCAAATCCATAAATATAGCAGGTGTATTAGTTAATCCAAAAGGCATAACAAAAAATTCATAGTGACGATACCTCGTTCTGAATGCAGTTTTTGACACATCGGAGTCTTTAACTCTCAACTGGTAATAACCCGATCTCAAATCTATCTTTGAAAACACTATAGCCCATTTCAATTGATCAAACAAATCATCTATTCTGGGCAAAGGGTATTTATTCTTAATTGTCACTTTGTTAAGCTGTCGATAGTTTATACACATTTTCGTCGTGCCATCTTTCTTTTTCACAAACAACACTGGAGCACCCCAAGATGAGAAACTCGGATGTGCGAAACCTCTATCGGTCAATTCTTGCAACTGAGATTTCAATTCTTTTAATACTGTCGGAGCCATTCTGTACGGAGCTATCGATATAGGCGTAGTTCCCAGCACTAACTCAATGCCAAACTCAACCTCACGAATTAGTGGTAGTAAATCTTCTAGAAATACATCCGGATACTCACTTACAACTGGCATTGATTCAATCATCTTTTCAGACACTTTCGTATCTAACACATATGCAAAATAAGCTTTGAGTTAATAGATTGTATAAGAATGTATTGTTAGAGATACAAAAGGTTGTGTTTTCGGCTAATATGATGGAGCTACCATTTCAGGAATTCAATTTGATTCTTGGAATGGACTGACTCGTAAAACATCGGGTTAGTTTGGACTGTGCTACTAAAAGGGTAGTTTTAATATTTGAGAATTATGTAGAAGTAATTATGATCGGTGCACGTCAGAATTACTTGTCAAATGTAATCTCCACTCTTATGGATGAAAAGTTGGTTCGTAAATGGTGTGAGACATTTTTGGCCTATGTGTGTAAATCAGCTTTTGTGGATTCATCTGTCAGGAACATTCAAATGGTTAAGGAGTTTTTGGATGTCTTTCTCGAGAAGTTGTCAGGGTTGCCTCCGAATAGGGAGGTCGAGCTCGGTATTGAGGTTCTACCTAGTACAGTTCCGGTTTCCAATGCTCCCTACCGCATGGCACTGAAAAAGCTTATGGAACTAAGGGCTCACTTCAAGAACTCATCGATCGAGGGTTCATCTGTCCTAGTGTGTCTCCGTGGGTGGCACCAGTGCTATTTGTAAATAAGAAGGATGATACTATGAGGATGTGTATAGATTATCGTTAATTAAATAAATTGATAGTAAAGAATAAGCACCCACTTCCAAGGATCGATGACTTATTCGACTAGTTTCATGGGGCTTCTGTGTTTTCCAAGATAGATATTTGTTCTGGGTACCATCAACTTAGAGTTAAGGAAGTCGATGTTCATAAGACTATTTTTAGGACTCGTTATGGGCACTATGTGTTCTTAGCCATGCCCTTTGGTTTGATGAATGCTCCGATTGCATTCACGGATCTTATAAACTAAGTTTTCCAACTGTATTTAGATTAGTTTGTCGTGATTTTCATGGATGACATTCTGGTATACTCTAAGACTGAGGATGATCATGATGATCATTTTAGAGTAGTTCTTTAGATACTCCGTGAGAAGTGAATCTATGCTAAGTTAATAGAACAAGAGTTTTGGCTACAGGAAGTCACCTTTCTGGGTCATGTGATTTCTGCTGAGGCTATGCTTGAGTGGAAACAGCCTAAGAATATTTCTGAGATCTGTAGCTCTCTTGGGCTAGCAAGTTACTATCAAATATTTGTTGAGGGATTCCCACTTATTGCAGCTCCTCTGACTAAACTGTTGTGTAAGAACGCCCCATTTATTTGGAGTGATGAGCAACAATTGAGATTTGAGAAGCTCAAATCTATATTGACTCAGGCTCTTGTTCTGATACAGCCTGAATCCATTAAAGAATTCGTGGTTTATAGTGACATATCATATGTTGGTTTAGGTTGTGTTCTAATGCAAGATGGTAATGTAGTGAGTTATGCTTCCCGATAGCTTAAGTGACACGAAGACAACTATCTTACCCTTGATCTTGAGTTAGCTGTGATTGCCTCACCTTAAAGATTTGGAGGCATTATTTGTATGGTAAGAGATGTATCATTTACACTGACCACAAGAGCTTCAAGTATTTCCTAACTTAGAAGAAGTTAAACCTTAGACACATAGATGTATAAAGTTACTTAAGGACTACGATTGCAAGATTGAGTACCATCCTAGTAAGGCCAATATGGTGGTTGATGCTCTTAGTTGTAGAGCAATTTTTAATTTGAAGGTGATGTTTGCTCGCCTAAGTCTGTTTAGTGATGAGATTTTGTTAGCGAAGTTGCAAGTTAAGCTGACTTGGATTGATCAGATTTGGGATAAACAGTTGGGGGATGATTCTTTGGTTATTTGATTCCATCAAGTTAAAGATTGTAGTACGACTGATTTTGAGCTGAATAGTGATGGGGTTATATGTTTCCAATGACTGCTCTATGTGCTTAACGATTCTTGTTTGAAGCAGTCCATTCTAAGAGAAGCACATAGTAGCCCTTATGCTGTGCATCCCGGCGAGAATAAGATGTATCGGGATCTCCATGACTTGTACTAGTGGTCTGGTTTAAAATGAGGGGTGATTGATTTCGTCTCTCGTTGTCTGATGTGCCAGCAAGTTAAGGCTGAGCACCAATTACCTTTGGGTTTGTGTCAACCCGTTAAGATTCCCCTGTGGAAATGGGAACGAGTGACTATGAACTTTATTTGTGGGTTTCCATTAACACCCAGTAAAAAGGATTCTGTGTAGGTCATTGTGGATCGGTTGACCAAGTTTGCCCATTTCATTCTTATTAGGATAGACTACTCTCTTAAAAAACTGGCCAAGTTATATGTTTCGATGATCATGAGACTTAATGGGGTTCTAGGTTCGATTATTTCTGATAAAGATCCTCGCTTCACTTCTTGGTTTTCGAGGAAATTTTTTGAGGCTCTGGGTTCGAGAGTAGACTTCAGTATTGCGTTCCATCATCAAACCAATTGTCAATTTGAAAGGGTGATTTAGATATTAGAGGATATGCTTTGGAGTTGTATGATTTATTTCCAAGGTAGTTGGGAGGAGTTTCTGCCATTGGTCAAGTTTGACTATAATAACAGTTTCCAATCTAGTATTCAGATGGCACCTTACGAGGCTCTATATGGTCGTAGATGTTGTACTCCATTATGTTGAACTAAGTTGGGTAAGCGACGAGTTTTAGGTCCTGAGTTGGTTTTTGAGACTGAGGATGAAATTAGATTGATTCAGGATCATCTTAACACGGCTTCTAATAGACAAAAGCTATATGTGATTTGTAAAAGAGGGACATTGAGTTTTATGTGGGTGATTATGTCTTCCTTAAGGTGTTTCCATGAAAGGTCATTCGTTTTGGATGTAAGGGCAAGTTGAGCCCTCGATTCATTGGGTCGTACCAGATTCTAAAACTTGTGAGACCAGTTGCTTATTAGTTAGAACTACCTCTAGAGTTAGACCGTATTCATGATGTGTTTCACGTTTCTTTGTTGAGGTGGTATCAGTCAGACCCATATCATGTTGTTTCTGTTGAGGAGATTAAGGTAAGATCGGATTTGTCCTTTGAGGAGGAGTCAATTCATAATTTGAATCAAGATGTTAAGGTCTAGAGAAGGAATTATATCCCTTTAGTGAAGGTTCTATGGCAAAATCATGGCATAGAAAAAGCCACATAAGAACCTAAGGACTTGATTCGACAGCAATATCTGTATCAGTTTGAGTTAGGTAAATTTCGAGGCCGAAATTTGTTTTAGGGGGAAGTGTTGTAACACCCTAAAATCTTAAAATTTTGATTTGTTGAACTTTTTCATTAATCAGTGCCTGCTTCTGTGGTTAAGTGTCTTAATTGGGTCTTTCAGGTCTTGGGTTCAAGTCATAGTTTGGGGAGTTTAATTATTTTTGTTTTTGATTAGTCCTTGGGCTGCTGTTAAGGTTGGTGGTGTTGGAGTGGGAGTTAAACTCCTAAAAATCTGGTTAGTCATGGGTGGGAGTAGGTTTGAATTGTTTTTAAAATTTAAACTTATTAAATTATTTTAATTATTTCATTTCATTTTATTTTATTCCCCAAAAATATGTTCCTATTATTCACATTTTTTGGGTGTTGTTTCCCACTTTCTTTATTCTTTTTTGGTTTTGCTTCTTGCGGTTCAGTTTGCTATTGTTCTTTTTCTTTCTTTCTTCAAATGAATTTAAGTTACATTTCAATTGCTCTTATTCGACTTATCAATTCTACCATGTTTGTAACTCTGTTGTCTTTTAAATTCATTCTTACCGTGTTGATTCGGTACATTCTCAGGGTAAGTGGAGTTGTTTTTACTTATTTATTTATTTTATTTTTATATATTGATGAGTAAGTTGGAGTTTTTTGTTATTTATTGTAATGGTATGAGTATTGATTTTGTTTAATCGTTTTGATGCTCGATTAGGGGAGAACCGTGAGACGATTGACGTTCCTCCAACAACTTCAGTATTGCGTTGCTATTGTTCATTTTAGCGGTAAGCGTGAATGAATTTTATTGTGTGATTGAATGAAGTGTTGTATTTGAGTTTTTATTAATTTCGTGTCTCATTATTGAAATTGATCATGAAAATATCATATTTAGGTTCTGGGAGTCTCCTGTTAACATTCACGTCAAAATCGAACCAAGTCTTTACCAAAAAATAGTAATCGATGGAAGCCAAAAAATTTCACTGTCGATGCCACACAACCGTGTGTGATAGACTGTGCACTGGACCATGTGTGACACACGATTCGGGCTAATTGGGTAGTGTGGGTCACATGGGCGTGTGAGCATAAAATTTTGAAAATTTCCCTAGGGTCGTACATGTCGTTCTAATCGATCATGGAGCTTCCGTGAGGTATGTGTTCAAATAAACTGTATAGTATGGAATTTGATCATCTGTTTGCATGGATCTCGATAATTGCTTGTAAAACTGAAATGTCATATAATGAGTAAACTACGCAATATATTAAAAGAAAATCAGAAAATGCTATGTATGTTCTATATCTACTATGATATGTGTATATACTAAAAATATGTTTGATATCTATTACATTCTGTATTTACATTTGGTTTGGGTTATATATTATGTAGAGGAATAATTTGCCTATTTATCTGGCAGCATAGCTGCAAATATTATGTAAAGTTTTTTATCGATACTAAGCGTATGTAGGGTTGGGTGAGTGTTTCATAACCAACATGGTGTGTCAGGATGGTCGGAGTTGGTGTGTAGCAGATGGGGGTAGGATTTCATGTCTGTACCTGAATTACTCTAATATGAATCTGATTCTGTTAATCTGTCTGATATGCGCCAATTATTTTACGTTATTCGTTATAAACTAGGTTTCAAAAACTCACTTTCGGTTTAAATGATATTTTAGGTAGTCCTTAGACTTAGGCAGATTGGTGTAATTGGGAGCAGCTCGGTTAAAATTTTTCTTTTCTTAAATTTGACTTAAAATTTTGGTTTGAGAGTTTAGTAAATTTTGGACTCTTTGGGACTGTTTTGGATTTTAGAACTTTAATTCTGTATTTTGCTTAATATTGCTTAAATGTTTGGTCGATGAAATTCATTTTTCTACAAAATTAATGGTTTTCCAACAATAAACTGTGTTCTCCAAAAGATCACCCTTTTAAGGAGTCCCCGCTGCAATATAATAAGTTTTTAGAAAAAGAATAAACCAAAACATTTTCAGTAATAAAATCAAACATGATATGTTTTCGAATACTTTGGAATTTTAAGAGATATGTCAATTGTTCAAATTTACGAAAACTAGAATATTCCAAGAAAATTACGTAACACTTCCTGATCTGACCATATTGTCTCGGCCAGGTTTGGGGTGTTACATAGCAACTCGTGGCCACGTTCCATATTTATCATTCCACACAATGCCAATGAGAGAATATTGGTAACTTTTTAATCGAGCTATGAATTCCATAGTTGCTTGTAAATTCATGTATCTAACATACCGCTATGGGCTCGATTATCTTTAGAGCATAAGCCTCAACTTATACCGAAACACATAAGTTACATATGCATGGTCAGTGACTAACTCAGGATTTAGGTAAATTACACCATGAACGACACAAGTGAATTAATCCAAAAACAGATTCAGAATTAATTCAACTTGGGTCTAGTGCATTGTATCATTCTTCTAATGAGTACATCTATGTCTTTACTTGTGGAGTCAACTACTCTGATAGCCAAGACTAGTAATCTACCCAATTGGAATTGTAGACGACATAATAATCTTTCAAGTATTTGAATTAAACACTAACTTTGATTCTTTTACGGGATTGCATACTCGTTTAGATTATCTACTGAAGTAAGTTATTTTTCTCGAAATGTTAATGTCCTTACAATGCCACTTATCATCAGTTTGAACTTGGACAATTAATAAGCCAATATTTGCTTGTCACAATTTTGCTATGTATGCAAGACATGAAAGACAACAACACAAAAGATATGACAGTGAAATGTGAAAGTTATTTATTCATCGTTGAAATACATAGAACATAGTTACATGTTTACTACAATATGAGCACATTTCCCAACAATGATTTCCATGGCATTAGTGTCGCGATACCCACTCTGAATGATGTTTTCCTTAAGGTGGGACCACTATTGTCTCCAGACACCAACTCAATACATCGTTAGGCTCAAATGGGGAAAAAACTGAGCAAACATGTTTATTAATGATTAAATCTAAAAATAAAAAAAACATATAAAAGATATTTAAATTGCTTGAGAATAAACTCCTCAAGTGTTTTGGAGAGCCTAATTTGACATATCAAATTATGGCAGATCATAATTTCTCTTATTGTGATTATTGGCTTTGTTATCTTCTCTCTGCAGGATCAGTTTTATAAATTTATTAATGTTAAATAGCTATAATCTTTGATTAGTTGAGTGGTTAAGGAATACTAGAAACCAAGAGATATGGTTTTGATTCCTTTTAGGGGACAATTGATTTTATAAAATACTTGATGCAAAATAACATTGATAATTGGGTGGCTGAATGGTTAAGGAAGGAGAATTTTGGTGTTAAGGCTTGGGTTCAAATTTTGGTTTGGTTTTGGGGATTTTTTTCTCAGAATCCAAACCCTTCAAAAGAATATCTGAAAGGAAGCCATGAAAGAAAAAATCCAAAAAATCAAGTATTGTGCTGATAACTTGTTATGGAATAAAGAAAGTAAAGAATAAGAAAAAAAGAAAAATATGGGGAGCAAAAGAAAACGTCTTTTATTAATTAATATAGATATTTACACTGCTTCTCAAAGTCTATATTTATAGACATAAGAAGTATACATTGTATAAAACTCTAATTCTAATAATCATTAAAGTCCTAATGTATATCAAACTTATCTTGATATTGATGGTCATCCACTTAATAATAAAATATTTACAACACCAATGACTTTAAAAAAAATTGTATTGATATTATTTATTTGTTATTTATAATTAATCAATATGTTGAGTCTTTTTTAACTAATTTGTATAATTCAAAACTTTGAATGAATAAAAGTTTTAGTATATAAGCTGATTAAGTCTTAGCTCGATTGGCATTAACATTTTTGTCACTATAGGAGGACGTGAGTTCTAGCATGCTGAAGCACGTTTATCCTCTAATTTAAAGGGTTAGGCAAGGGTTATGGGTAGTTGTAAGTATTGTATTAAAAAATTGTGTATAAAAATATTATTGATATGATATTATCTATTATTAATATTTAATTAATATTACTTATTCTTAATATGTTTATCACGTATAGTTCAAATGAATAAAAAATTTATTATAAATATTTTTTTATATTTATTACATTCGATGTTATGATTTTGGTTATTATAAATAATTAATTAATATTCTTATTATTGAAACTTGTTTAGAGTTGTTTGGTATTTAAATAACATTGGTTCAACTTCAAACAATGAAATTGTGAGGAAAACATTTACTATTTTTATTAAGTCACAACTTCGTTATTGTGCGTGAAGTCATATCATGCATATATACCTAACACACCAACTTTCAACCCACTACTTAGAGAGCATAGTTTTCAACATATCAAAGTACATGAGTTGTGTACTATTGGAAGAAATCCGGTTTGAAAATGATTTTCTTGCATAGCGAAAAATTAAAAATTTGAAAACCGACCTAGTTTGTGATATTTATAACAATAAACCCTGAATGAATTCATACTTGTGTTTTTAGCTTAGCAGACATTCGTTGTTCCTGATTTTCAACCAAACGATCTTCTCCTCTATTCTCGTACCACATACTGCTTCAAGTGTTGGCTCGAATCAATTGAATCGAAACACAAAACTAAAAAAGGTTTCTCTCTTTTATTTAGGGTGAAAACAAAAATTCTCTCTTTTTGAATAGATACCGATATAATTGTTATTCTAAAAGAATATATTTAATAGTTGAGAAGAAATTCTCTTTATTTTTTGGCAGAGTAACAATCTCTCAAAGCTCTATATTATGCCTTACTGATGTAATCTATTTATAAGAAGAGAAGGTAGAACCCTTGTTGAGTTGTAGTGATTTGTTTCAAATAGAAAAACAACTTTCTACTTAGTGTAGGAGTGGGTTGGATGATACACCTTAGTATTCCTACTGGGGTTGCTGGCCCCTTCATGTTATATGAGGGGTTTTGGGCCTCTTTCACATCGGGTCCAATTACGAGTACTTATTGGGTATTTTAACCCAATACTCTATAATATGATCCAACCCGATTTGATTTTTCTATTCCCAAAATAAACTTTTTTATTCTATATTAAACAATTGTCTCATCCCTATTTTACCCTTGGTAAAATTTTGACGATTTTACCCTCGGTAAAATTTAGAGAAGATATGTGTAATATTTCATAACTCAACATGTTCATTGTGATCGAATGGTTTATTTTCATTTTCAAGCTTCAAAATAGCGCAAAAATATAAACTTATTTTTCCAATCATTTTTAAGTAATCCATATAGAATTGCAAATGAATCATTTCCATTCCCATTTCCATTTTTGGAAACCTACATTTATTTCCAAATGATTCCATTTTTCCATTTCAAAAAAAAAAAACCATAATGATTCCTGAATGTTTCCCATTTCTTTTTTCCTATTCATTCGGTTCATTTCTATTCAAACATGTAAGTCATTTATGATTTCAATGAGCTAGCGGAGGGACTAGTTGGACATAAGTAATTAGGGCTCAAATTATTTATAATTAAGTATTGGCTTTTCACTTATTAATTATTAACTTATTTAGTCACAAACTCATTCCACTATAGTATGATGACTTAACGACATACCATTATGAAAACAACTACTTAGTGCTTGTCCAATGACATTGTCATAAGTGTGTTACCCTCATAGGATATCATTGATCTCTTTGGGATAATATACGTTCTCCCAATATGATCCTATTTTATCTCATGGTAACCATTACATCTTCCTTCATGAAAAGTCAATTACTATCAAATAGTAATTAAGTCATTCATCACAAAGATGAAAGACCATGGCCATGTTTACTTTTTACCAACCATGTAATGCCAATGAGAGAATATCAATTACTCATATCTCAGGCCATGAATTCCACTATTGTGAATGATGCTATGTACTGCAGAAGCCGTACACCCAATGCATCAACTTTCGGTTCCTTATCTATTCAAACTCGAACTTTTACTTACATCAAAGTGTATGAGTCACGCATACATAGTTCGCCATCCACTCAAGATTTAGGTATGCCAGACTATGAGCGTCACAAGCGAATAAATCCATAAACGGACTCGAGATCCATTCTACTTGGGTCTAGTCCATGTACTTGTCAGTTCAGTTAGTCACATTTATGTCTTTATCTTTTGGGAGTCATCTGCTCCATTGCCCAAGACAAGGCATCTCCCCAATTGAACTGGATAGACAACATATTAGTCTTTCAGCTGGTTTTTTCATTTCCAATTAGACTAGGGATATGTTTAGGTTCGTTTACTAATATAAGTTGTCTTTTTGTTTTAGCATCCAACCACGTAATACCGCTTAATATTAGTTAAACATTAGACAACCAATGAGCAACATTTGCTTCCATTTTGCTTTGCATGCAAAAACCATGTAAGGAAAATATACAAAGTATTAATGTAATTAATGAATAATTTTATTAACCAATCTGTTCGAAAAATTACAAGTGTTCTTAGACGAAAATACTACACTTAGGGCACTAGATCCAGCATGCACTGTAACGCCCCAAATTTTTGGGAATTCTGAAAAAAAGTTTGTAAAATTAAAAATTATGTGTTCTGCTTGTTAAGTGTATGTTTAATTGTGATAGTGGGCCTCTAGAAGGCCCAAGCTTAGGATAACCCGATAGTTTTAATTAATTTTAATTCCATAAGAGAAAGGGGTTCTGGTAAATTGGGCTTTGAGGAATTAATTGGGTAAAATAGATCACAAGGAAGCAAGTGGTGAAGTGGCATGTGACGCCACAGGGAAGGCTATAAGTGGCGTGTGGAAGCTAGGGAGGACCCAGGTTCCAGTCACATTGATGGCAAAAAAAGGGATTAATTTTTATGAACAGAAAAGGTAGGTAATGGAAATGAAGTGAAAGACTATTAACAAGAGTTTGAGTTGCTCAGGAGATAGAGCAAGGAGGGGATAAGGGAGAGAAATTAGGAGCTGATTAGGGAGAGATGTGTTGGCTGAATGTTGGACTCTTAAAGAGCAAGAGGTGGCCGGCCAAGGGATTCTTTAAGGGGGCAAAATTCGGCTAGGTTAAGGAGCTAGTATAAATTCGGCACTTAGGCTATTTTCTGCTGTTTCCTGACTTTTCTCCTCATCTTTTCTTTTCTCCTCTCCTCATAAACCTTTTTCTTCATCTCTTTTCCTCCATTTCCGAACCTTCCTACCATCTTGTTCATCTCCATTTTCCCCTTCAACCGTTTCAAAACCTTCATAGCCTGTGGCCATAAAAAGCCAAAATCCCGAAAGCTTGATTCTTTTTGTGCCGATTTCTTATAACCAAAACCACATCTCTTCTCTACATCATTTGTGGCCGATCCACCAGCCCTCTAAAACCTCAAGTTTTGACGACAAGACCATAGCAAAACCCTCTCGTTTTACCTTTCTAAACACAAGTTGCAAAAAGCCGAAAATCCCACATTAAAAGGGACTTGGCCGAATACTGGAGTCACTGAAAGCTCGACTTTTGTTATCATCTGAGGGCTTAGATCTACATTGGGATCAAGTGGGAAACTCATTGGAATCATTCACTAAGGAATCGGTGGTAAGTCTTCTCCAAAACTTAGTCTTCTTACATATTTTAGGAAAAGCCGAAATCCCTAAAAGTTAGGGAGGTTGTCGATTTGGACTTGTAACCCTGAGGGGTCATAATAACTATTTGGTTTTGGTAATAGCGTGATTTAGAGGTGGTTGATCAAGGGCTTGGACAGGTTGAACGATTGGATCTTTGGAGTTAACCATCTTTCGGCAGTAAGGTAAGAGCAATAAGGGTGTTAGGCATGTTTGGCCAAATGTGGTAGGGGACTATATACTCAATCTTATTTCGATATTTGGAGTAATATTAAGTGATTCAATTGTAGGCAGTTCGTGTGTAGATCTCGTTGAGGAAATCCTAAAAACAGGTTTGTAACTGACACCCTCTCATAGGCTAGATCGGTAAAAGCCGAAAAGCTGAAATGCCGAAAAGCCGGTATTTTGGGCACTTACGAGTGTGTGAATGCTCGTAAGACGTATGGGTAATTATTACTGGTAATCGAAAGTGATAAAACTGCAGTACGCGCGATTTCGTGCGTTTTGATATTTTGGGCTTAATGGGCCAAAACTGGGTTAATGGGCCAACGGGTCCAATTCGGTAAGAACACTCGGTAAGTGTTTCTGGCTAAACGTAATGGCTACGATATGCATGAAAACCTTAGAAATAGTTAGATGTACTAGAATACCCCTATGTATTCAAAATGACCTCTATACCCCTAGGGTTAATTTTGTCTGAAAAGCATGATGAATTAAATCTGTATGATGTATGCCATGAATGTATATCTGTTGCATGGGGACATGGGTTATATTATAGAGGAAGGGTCCTGGTGGCTATGCCACAAATTATCTATTCTGGTGGCCCTGCCACGTATATCTGTTCTGGTGGCACTGCCACAAAATATCTGTATCTGGTGACTCTGTCACATTTTCTGTATCTCGCAGCCATGCTGCATATTTCTGTGGCGTGTAGCGGTTGGGTGGGTCGAGTAGTCTCCCCACATGGCGAAAGGATGGTATGAGGGTGTTTGTGGTTAGATATGGTTGGGTTTCTGCATAAGCATGATATATCTGTTTTGGTCTGTTCTGGGCCTATGGGCTTTATTCTGATATCTGTTCTGGGCTGAGGCCAACTTATTCTGTCTCTGTGGTTTGAACTGATTTAGGCTATGGTTGGGTTGAATTACACACTGAGTTTCCCAAAACTCACCCCTTATTTTCATCCTCGCAGGTAATCCTCATCCATAGTGGGCTTGGAGGTGTGAGGGATTCGGACTGGCCACATGTTTCTACGGACCTGGTTTCTTTCTGGTGAACTGGACGTCCTTTTAATTTCATTTATGGTTTTGGGTTTTAAGTGTAATAAGGCCGCTTAATTATTTTTATGGTTTTGTTTTACTTTTATTATTTTATTTTATTATGATGAAAAAAACTATGATAACTAAGGAAAAATGGGTTAGCTTTACGACGCGTTTCCAAAAACATTAAGTGATTTCAAAATAACTCGATTACAAGTAAGACTTCCGCTAAGCAAACATTTTCAAACTTAATCACGTTATTAAGATGGACTTAACCAAATGGTTTTCTCACAATTATACGAGATGTTAGAGTGTGGCAATGGCGGTGTGCATGTCTAGGATTGGATCCGAAGGGAGCTTGGTACTTAAGCAGTCCGACAGACTCACCTCCTCTTTTTCTGGTTTCCTACCTGGTGCACAGCTCCCATTCACTTTAACGTATATTAAAAGTATCTTTTACATCACCAATAAGGTTTTCCAAACTAAGTAATACGGAATGTTTTGTACGCATCAATGTGGTGCACTGGATCCGGTCATAACGTCTAGGTCGGGTTTGGGGTGTTACATTTAGTGGTATCAGAGCCTAGGTTGCAACAACTCGGCTGTGGAATGGGTTTACAAAAACGAAGATTTTCAAAAAAAAAACCAGTTTTTAAAAAAATCTAAACTTCTGAAGGTGGCATTCCGAATCTCCGGCCCAAGCCTGTAGGTATTCTGAATTTTTCTGAATATATTCTGAATTATCTGTCTATACTGAAACTTTACTAGAATACTCTAGATAGGATGCTACCGAAATCCTAAAAAAGCTTTCTAAAAGACTGAGACTGTAGCTAGACATCGATTCTGCGAAAACCAATTCTGAATTACTGTCTGAATCATAAAAAATCTGTAATACACATTGGAATGATATTAATGCATAAAATTCGTAATCAAATAATACGATATGAGTACGCGAGCAGCTCAAGGTAGAGGCCGTGGACGAGGCCAAGGAAGAGCTCGAGCGGGATCTTCGTCTTCAGGACATATGCCAGCGGCAGAAGCACCGGTACCTTCGGCAACGGAAATGGAATCACATGATCGTGGTACCGGAGATGACGCCCTGTCGCAGGCAATGCTTCGAGTTCTGGAAAGGGCTGCCGAGGCAAGTTTGGGCAACAGAATTCGAGGATCGATTTCTGAACGACTCCGGGCTAACGGAACGGAGATCTTTAGGGGTGTATCTGGTGTAGCCCCGAATGTGGCAGAATATTGGTTGGAGGCCACGGAACGAATTATGGATGACTTAGACTGTTCTGTGGAGCAGAAGCTGAAGAGGGCCGTATCGTTGCTGCGAGATGAGGCTTATCAGTCGTGGCTCACCGTGAGGGATGGAACCCCAGCTGATAGGGTTACTTGGGAGCTGTTTAAGACAGCCTTTAAGGGAAAGTACGTCGGGGCAAGTTATTTGGACGCCCGTAGGAAAGAATTCTTGAATCTGGTCCAAGGGGGCAAAACTGTTGCTGAGTACGAGGCTGAATTTTTGAGGCTGAGTAGGTATGCTGTGGGAATAGTTGCTACGGAGTATGAGCGTAGCGTTCGCTTTGAGTATGGACTCAGAGATGACCTTAAAGTGCTGATTGCTCCGCAGAGGGAGCGTGACTTCGCGGTTCTGGTGGAAAAAGCTAAGATCGCTGAAGAGGTAAAGCGTACTGAGAGGCAGAACTGTGAGAAAGATCGGAACTGTTTCTAGAGGAATTCTGGACCTTCAGGTGGAGCAAACAAGAATGTCAAAAGGGCGAGAGTGGAGGAGCCGGTTCGAGCCGTTCGAGCCGGTGCTTGTTTCCGATGCGGATCTATGGAGAACAGAGTTAAGGACTGTCCACAGAGAGCTGATCAGGCTCAGGTTGCTGTACAGAGGGTTGTTCAACCCATGAGAGGTGGACCACAACCACCGAGAGGATGTGGACAAGGTAGGGGCGGAAATGGGAATGGAAATGGTCGAGGTCGAGGGGCGCCTGGCAGGGGAGCCGAAAATGCTAAGGCTCGACAGCCAGTGTTGGTGTATGCAGCTCGTTGTCGAGAGGAGGGCGACGCACCTGATGTCATAACTGGTACGTTTTTAGTTTCTAATATGCCGTATACTGCCTTGGTGGATATTGGATCTACTCATTCTTATGTTGAGTGTGCCATATCTGGGTCTTTGGGAGTGCATTCTGAGAAGATAGTGAGTGGGGTATCTGTGCTAAGTCCCTTAGGTCACTCGGTTAGGGTAGACAAGCTGTATAAGGATGTACCCTTAGAAACTCAAGGTAGGACCTTTCCTGGCGATCTAATGGAGTTTCCATTTGGAGAGTTTGATCTCATTCTGGGAATGGACTAGCTTGTTAAGCATAAGGCGACTCTGGACTGTGCTGCTAAGCGAATGGTGCTAAGGACCACGAAAGGGGATGAGGTTATGGTGATAGGTGAACGAAGGGACTATTTGTCTAATGTGATATCGGCATTGAGGGCTGAAAAGTGGATTCGGAAAGGTTGTGAGGCCTATTTGGCATTTGTAAGTCAAACAGATGTAGAGGGGCTGACAGTGGATAAGGTTAGAACTGTAAAAGAGTTCCAAGATGTCTTTCCGGAGGAGCTTCCGGGATTGCCTCCAAACCGAGAAGTCAAATTTGGAATCGACCTGTTGCCTGGGACAGCACCAGTGTCCATTGCACCATATAGGATGGCACCGAAGGAGTTAGCGGAGTTAAAGGCGCAAATTCAAGAATTGTTGGATAGGGGCTTTATTAGGCCAAGTGTGTCTCCATGGGGAGCACCGGTGCTATTCGTGAAGAAGAAGGATGGGATGATGCGCATGTGAATTGATTATCGCCAGTTGAATAAACTGATGATTAAGAATAAGTACCTTCTGCCAAGGATTGACGATCTGTTCGACCAGCTTAAAGGAGCTTCTGTATTTTCCAAGATCGATCTTCGATCTGGATATCATCAGTTAAGGTTCAAGGAGGCAGATATTCATAAGACAGCATTCAGGACTCGTTATGGTCATTATGAGTTTCTGGTTATGCCATTTGGACTAACAAACGCTCCTGCAGCATTTATAGATCTAATGAATCGTGTGTTCCAACCATTTCTGAATCGGTTCGTGGTCGTCTTTATTGACGATATTCTGGTATATTCTGAGACCGAAGTAAAACATGACGAGCATCTCCGCATTGTGTTGCAAGTGTTAAGGGAGAAGGAACTTTATGCGAAGTTCAGCAAGTGTGAGTTCTGGTTGAGGGAGGTAACCTTTTTGGGGCATGTGGTCTCTGCATAGGGGATTAGAGTGGATCCTCGAAAGATTGAAGCAATTTTGGAATAGAAGCCACCTAGGTCTGTTTCAGAAATTCGAAGTTTCCTAGGGTTGGCAGGATACTACAGAAGGTTTGTGGAAGGTTTTTCTGTGATGGCAGCACCTCTCACAAAACTCATAAGGAAATGAGTACTGTTTGTATGGACGGAGAAGCAGCAAGAAGCTTTTGAGAGGTTGAAGAAAGTTCTGACTGAAGCACCTGTGTTAATTCAACCAGAGTCTGGGAAAGATTTTACTGTGTACAGTGATGCATCACACGTAGGTTTGGGTTGTGTGTTGATGCAAGAGGGTAAGGTGGTTGCTTATGCGTCTCGACAACTTAAGCCTCACGAAGGGAACTATCCCATCATGATTTGGAGTTAGCAGTAGTGATCTTTGCACTTAAAATCTGGAGACATTACTTGTATGGAGAAAGGTGTATTATATACACAGATCATAAGAGTCTCAAGTATTTGCTGACTCAGAAGGAAGTGAACCTTAGGCAAAGGAGATGGATCGAGTTGCTTAAGGATTATGATTGTTCAATCGAATATCACCCAGGTAAGGCTAATGTGGTAGCCGATGCTCTAAGTCGTAGAGCTGTATCTGATCTGAGAGCGATGTTTGCTCGTCTAAGTCTGTATGATGATGGAAGTCTGTTGGTTGAATTGCAAGTAAGGCCAACCTGGGTGGATCAGATTAAGGAAAAGCAGTTGAAAGATGAGTCTTTGGTCCCTCGTTTTCAACAAGTTAATGAAGGGGAAACTTCTGAGTTTGGGTTAAATGATGATGGGGTTCTGTGTTTTCGAGGTAGAATTTGTGTTCCGAAGGACTCTGACTTGAGACAGTCAATTTTGAAGGAAGCTCATGGGGGACTTTGTGCCATGCATCCTGGAGGGAATAAGTTGTACCATGACTTGCGAGAACTGTATCGGTGGCCTGGACTTAAGCGAGAGGTAACGGAATTTGTGGGGAAATGTCTGACATGCCAGCAAGTGAAAGCTGAGCATCAGTTACCTTCTGAATTATTGCAGCCAGTAAAAATACCACTTTGGAAGTGGGAGAGGGTAACCATGGACTTTGTCAGTGGGCTACCCTTGACACCATCGAAGAAAGACTCGATATGGGTGATTGTGGATAGGTTGACCAAGTCGGCTCATTTTATACCTGTTCGCACAGACTTTTCTCTTCAGAAGTTAGCCAAGTTGTATATGGCGGAGATTGTGCGACTGCATGGAGTTCTGGTTTCGATTATCTCTGATCGGGATCCTAGATTCACATCTCAGTTTTGGCAAAAGTTGCATGAGGCGTTGGGAATGCGATTGAACTTTAGTACGGCTTTCCATCCCCAAACTGATGGTCAGTCGAAAAGAGTTATTCAGATTCTGGAAGACATGTTGAGGGGATGTGTTATTGATTTTCGAGGTAGTTGGGAGGATTACTTGCCTTTGGTAGAGTTTGCATACAACAATAGTTATCAGTCGAGTGTTCGAATGGCACCTTATGAAGCACTGTATGGGCGAAGGTGTCGAACACCTAGTTGTTGGACTGAACTGGGGGAGCGACAAGTTCTTGGACCTAAGTTGGTGGCAGATACTGAGGATAAGGTCAGGTTAATTAGAGATCGGTTAAAGGAAGCGTCTGATAGGCAAAAGTTGTATACAGATCTGAAGCGTAAGAAGATTGAATACTCAGTGGGTGATATGGTCTTCTTGAAGGTTTCACCTTGGAAGAAGATACTAAGGTTTGGTAAGAAGGGCAAGTTGAGTCCGCGGTTCATTGGGCCTTATCGGATTTTGAAGCGAGTAGGCCCAGTGGCTTATCAGTTGGAATTACCTTCAGAGTTAGACAAGATTCACGATGTTTTTCACGTCTCCATGTTAAGGCGCTATCGTTCTGACCCTACTCATGTCGTGCCGGTTGCAGAAATTGAGGTGCGAGCTGATTTGACCTTTGAGGAGGAGCCTGTACAAATATTGGATTGAGACGTTAAGGTTCTGAGGAGGAAATCTGTACCATTAGTGAAAGTGATTTGGCGTAACCATGGCAGAGAAGAAGCTACTTGGGAGCCAGAGGAGGCAATGCAACAACAATACCCTCATCTGTTCGGATCAGGTAAATTTCGAGGACGAAATTTCTTTAAGGAGGGTAGAGTTGTAACGCCCCAAATTTTTGGGAATTCTGAAAAAAAGTTTGTAAAATTAAAAATTCTGTGTTCTGCTTGTTAAGTGTAGGTTTAATTGTGATAGTGGGCCTCTAGAAGGCCCAAGCTTAGGATAACCCGATAGTTTTAATTAATTTTAATTCCATAAGAGAAAGGGATTCTGGTAAATTGGGCTTTGAGGAATTAATTGTGTAAAATAGATCACAAGGAAGCATGTGGTGAAGTGGCATGTGACGCCACAGGGAAGGCTATAAGTGGCGTGTGGAAGGTAGGGAGGACCCAGGTTCAAGTCACATTGATAGCAAAACAAGGGATTAATTTTTATGAACAGAAAAGGTAGGTAATGGAAATGAAGTGAAAGACTATTAACAAGAGTTTGAGTTGCTCAGGAGGTGGAGCAAGGAGGGGATAACAGAGAGAAATTAGGAGCTGATTAGGGAGAGATGTGTTGGCTGAATGTTGGACTCTTAAAGAGCAAGAGGTGGCCAGCCAAGGGATTCTTTAAGGGGGCAAAATTCGGCTAGGTTAAGGAGCTAGTATAAATTCGGCACTTAGGGTAGTTAGTGCTGTTTCCTGACTTCTCCTCATCTTTTCTTTTCTCCTCTCCTCATCAACCTTTTTCTTCATCTCTTTTCCTCCATTGCCGAACCTTCCTACCATCTTGTTCATCTCCATTTTTCCCTTCAACCGTTTCAAAACCTTCATAGCTTGTGGCCATAAAAAGCCAAAATCTCGAAAGCTTGATTCTTTTTGTGCCGATATCTTATAACCAAAACCGCATCTCTTCTCTTCATCATTTGTGGCCGATTCACCAGCCCTCTAAAACCTCAAGTTTTGACGACAAGACCATAGCAAAACCCTCTCGTTTTACCTTTCTAAACACAAGTTGCAAAAAGCCGAAAACCCCACATTAAAAGGGACTTGGCCGAATACTGGAGTCACTAAAAGCTCAACTTTTGTTATCATCTGAGGGCTTAGATCTACATCGAGATCAAGTGGGAAACTCATTGGAATCATTCACTAAGGAATCGGTGGTAAGTCTTCTCCAAAACTTAATCTTCTTACATATTTTAGGAAAAGCCGAAATCCCTAAAAGTTAGGGAGGTTGTCGATTTGAACTTGTAACCCTGAGGGGTCGTAATAACTATTTGGTTTTGGTAATAGCGTGATTTAGAGGCGGTTGATCAAGGGCTTGGACAGGTGGAACGATTGGATCTTTGGAGTTAACCATCTTTCGGCAGTAAGGTAAGAGCAATAAGGGTGTTAGGCATGTTTGGCCGAATGTGGTAGGGGACTATATACTCAATCTTATTTCGATATTTGGAGTAATATTAAGTGATTCAATTGTAGGAAGTTCGTGTGTAGACCTCGTCGAGGAAATCCCAAAAACAGGTGTGTAACTGACACCCTATCATAGGCTAGATCGGCAAAAGCCGAAAAGCCGAAATGCCGAAAAACCGGTATTTTGGGCACTTGCGAGTGTGCGAATTCTCGTAAAACGTATGGGTAATTATTACTGGTAATCGAAAGTGATAAAACTGTAGAACGCGCGATTTCGTGCGTTTTGATATTTTGGGCTTAATGGGCCAAAACTGGGTTAATGGGCCAACGGGCCCAATTCGGTAAGAACACTCGGTAAGTGTTTCTGGCTAAACGTAATGACTACGATATGCATGAAAACCTTAGAAATAGTTAGATGTACTAGAATACTCCTATGTATGCAAAATGACCTCTATACCCCTAGGGTTAATTTTGTCTGAAAAGCATGATGAATTAAATCTGTATGATGTATGCCATGAATGTATATCTGTTGCATGGGGACATGGGTTATATTATGGGGGAAGCGTCCTGGTGGATATGCCACAAATTATCTGTTCTGGTGGCCCTGCCACGTATATCTGTTCTGGTGGCACTGCCACAAAATATCTGTATCTGGTGACTCTGTCACATTTTCTGTATCTGGCAGCCATGCTGCATATTTCTGTGGCGTGTAGCGGTTGGGTGGGTCGAGTAGTCTCCCCACATGGCGAAAGGATGGTATGGGGTGTATGTGGTTGGATATGGTTGGGTTTCTGCATAAGCATGATATATCTGTTTTGGTCTGTTCTGGGCCTATGGGCTTTATTCTGATATCTGTTCTGGGCTGAGGCCAACTTATTCTGTCTCTGTGGTTTGAACTGATTTAGGCTATGGTTGGGTTGAATTACACACTGAGTTTCCCAAAACTCACCCCTTATTTTCATCCTCGCAGGTAATCCTCATCCATAGTGGGCTTGGAGGTGTGAGGGATTCGGACTGGCCACATGTTTCTACGAACCTAGTTTCTTTCTGGTGAACTGGACGTCTTTTTAATTTCATTTATGGTTTTGGGTTTTAAGTGTAATAAGGCCGCTTAATTATTTTTATGGTTTTGTTTTACTTTTATTATTTTATTTTATTATGATGAAAAAAACTATGATAACTAAGGAAAAATGAGTTAGCTTTAGGACGCGTTTCCAAAAACATTAAGTGATTTCAAAATAACTCGATTACAAGTAAGACTTCCGCTAAGCAAACGTTTTCAAACTTAATCACGTTATTAAGATTAACTTAACCAAATGGTTTTCTCACAATTATACGAGATGTTAGAGTGTGGCAATGGCGGTGTGCATGTCTAGGATTGGATCCGAAGGGAGCTTGGTACTTAAGCAGTTCGACAGACTCACCTCCTCTTTTTCTGGTTTCCTACCTGGTGCACAGCTCCCATTCACTTTAACCTATATTAAAAGTATCTTTTACATCACCAATAAGGTTTTCCAAACTAAGTAATACGGAATGTTTTGTACGCATCAATGTGGCGCACTGGATCCGGTCATAACGTCTAGGCCGGGTTTGGGGTGTTACATGCACATATGATCATTCTTTTACTTAGGATTATGACATGTCACACTTGAATGAAAAAAATGAATTGATCCATAAATGGATCTAGGTCTAACTCAACTCAGATTTTGTTCGATGTAATGTCAGTCCATACAATCACATGTATGTTTCTATTTCTGGATTTAATCTAACTCTAATTTTCAAGACAATCTATCTCCCCAGCTATACTTATAAATGACATAATAATACTAACTTACTTCATTTTCCCAATTTGACCCCATAGAATATAGAACATTTGGATTACTTACTAATATAAGTTTCCTCGTCACATTACAATTTTGGGATTGTGTCCTTAGCGTAGTGCTTTCGCCATCATGCTTGTAATTTTTCGAATAGATTTGTTAAATAAAATTTCACAATTAAAATTATTATATTTTGTATATTTTTCATCGATGGTTTTCATATGAAAAACAAAATGAATAAGTATATATTGGATCATCGGTTACCTATGGTTTAACTAATACTAAATTACATCATAAGTATGGATTATAATACGAAAATACAACTTATATTAGTAGGTAGTTTAAATTTTTCATAGTTTGAGGAATCAAAATGAGCAATTGATTCAATGGACTATTATCTTGCCTATCAAGTCTTATTGGGGAGATACATTATCTTGGGTATTGGAGCGGATGACTCCTAGAAAGATAGAGACATAGATGTGATTATTTTGATTGACAATACATCAGATAGGACTCAAGTTGCATTTATCCTAGATTCATTTATAAAATTATTCACTTGTAACATTCATAGTGTGACTTACATCAATCTTAAGTAAGTGACTGAATATGTGTATATAACTCATATACTTTGATATGTTGAAAAATGTGCTTAATTGGTATTAGGGTTGAAAGTTGATATGTTGGGAATATGATTTATGTATGACATGGCTTCACCTACAATAGTTGAATTCTAGCTCCATTAAAGAGTAAATGATATTCTTTCACTAGCATTGCATGAATTATGAGAAAAAAAAACATGGTGGCTATGAGATAAAATAAGATCATATTGAAAAAATAAATTTAACCCAAGAAGATTAAGAATATCTTATGAGGGTGACACACTAATGACAAGGTCGTTGGATAAAACATAAATCTAAGTTTCTTTCATAACGGTATATATTGGGGAGATCAATCATGGTACTTTTAGTGGATTGACTCCATGAGTAAATAATGTTGTAATTATTATACGAAGAGTTGGAATTTATTTGAAAATTATTTAAATCTATAATTATATATATATCTGAGGTCTATTTGCTAACTCAACACAACCTTGTATGGATTGCAAATTAAAATCGATACGATAAATGTATGAAAGAGAAATATATTGCATAAATTATTATCCACATTAAATGCATTTTCTTGAAAGGAAAAAGAGATGGATTAGAAATTAATTTAATTTATTTATATTATTATTTTATTGATAATAATTAAATAATTGAGTTCAAAGTGAAAAAATAAATTAATTAGTCATCGCAGTTTTATTTAACATGACAAATAAATTTAATTACTCATAAGTTCTAATACGATAAGGTCGTTATGATTGTTTATAGAGTTAAATAATTATATGAGTTTATTTGTACCTAAAGCATGAAAAGGCCCAACAAGCCCATTTGATTTAGGGGGTGTGTGTTTCACCCACCACATTGAGTCCTAAAGGGACTCTGGATTTTCTATTAAAAAATTATTTTTCACTATCTTTTAGTGGAACTCTTATTTTTTTTCCTAATATATAAGGGCTATGGGGTAAATAAACATAATTGGTATGTGGATAATCAGGCAAAATTGAAGGAAATTTCTTTAGATACAAAATAAATTTGATTTTTCGTGAGTACTAGTGAATGAAAATTTCAGTTTTGGTTTCCTGGAGAGAAAGTGAACCCTACTAAAAAGTTACAGTCTTGATTTCGTGCTAGGTTCATGATAAGAGCTAACTCTCTTGGAAATCGAAGGTTTGAGGGCAAAAAAGAAGATTGTTTGGTAAAAAGCCAAGCTCCAATGAGTCTTGTTAGTCCAAAAACACAAGTACTAAATTTGGTAAAATTTATTGCCATACATAACACAACAAAGGTTTGAGTTTTGTAAAAACATTTTAAAATTTCACTATGCTATAAAACCATATTCATAAATGAATTTTTCAACATACAAACCATCCATGTAATGTAACTTAATAATTAGTTAAACCTTAAGTAACTAGTGAGCCAATATTTGCTTACATAGTTTACTTTAAAGTAAAAACCATTGAGTGCATTCATAAAAAAACATTAAATACTCTTACAAAAGTATCTATTTATTTAATTACTTTGAAAAATTACATATAAGCACCAATGAAATCACTACACTAGGGCACAAATACTAACAATCTTCCACTTACACTAGTGAAATGAATGAGTCATATTTTTCCTTTCTTATGATATGATATTTGCGATCAATGTGCTTTTTCCTTTTATGATGCCTAGTTTCCCTAATATTAGCTAAGGAAGCACTGTTTTATTAATAAGTGTGATACATTTTCTGTATTAGAAAGTACTTCAAGACCAATTAAGAACTTCGGTGTGATATTGCTTTTTTCGTACTAGGTTTGCAAGGCTCTTTGAGGTAAAGATGATAGAGTTTTGAAGCATGGTCAGCTAGCCTCTACTAACTATGAGATAGTTTAAGGTCAATACAAATAAAGCTTTTATGACTTCAGAGAATTTATTAGGGATCAAAATGGTCAATGGATGCTAGGATTTGCAAGTTGAATTGTGAATGTATTAGAAAGTACTTCAAGACCAATTAAGAACTTCGGTGTGATATTGCTTTTTTCGTACTAGGTTTGCAAGGCTCTTTGAGGTAAAGATGATAGAGTTTTGAAGCATGGTCAGCTAGCCTCTACTAACTATGAGATAGTTTAAGGTCAATACAAATAAAGCTTTTATGACTTCAGAGAATTTATTAGGGATCAAAATGGTCAATGGATGCTAGGATTTGCAAGTTGAATTGTGAATGTATTAGAAAGTACTTCAAGACCAATTAAGAACTTCGGTGTGATATTGCTTTTTTCGTACTAGGTTTGCAAGGCTCTTTGAGGTAAAGATGATAGAGTTTTGAAGCATGGTCAGCTAGCCTCTACTAACTATGAGATAGTTTAAGGTCAATACAAATAAAGCTTTTATGACTTCAGAGAATTTATTAGGGATCAAAATGGTCAATGGATGCTAGGATTTGCAAGTTGAATTGTGAAAGAAGCAGAGATTTTGGGAACGTTTGACGACCTAACCCAAGCTTGGTCCATTGGTGTTCGAAGAGTTATCCTAAAAATGGACACTTCAGTTGTTGTTAAGTTATTGTGCAACATAAAGGAGGATCATTCTCAAAATGATTGATTTGTTCCATTAGAAGCATTATCTAACAAGAAGGGGTACAGAAAGTACAGATGTAGAGTGAAGGGAATAGACTAATCGATGTAATGACTAACTTGACAGTAAGCTTTCCATTAAGATTACAAGCTTTACCATCCATTTCCTGTGGCTCTACAGTTTGTTCCTGGTGATGAACGAAGAATAGTTTTTCCAAGACGTATTACAATGTAGTTTGTTTTCATTAAAAAAATGATGATAATAGTAAATTAATTCCTGATGGCTAGAGAAGAATCAAGAAATAAAATGTAATGCCTTTAGCTAAATTGATTATGAAATATTAGTAGCTAAAATATAGATTCAATAATAGAATGGAATGGGAAATTCAATAATCGAATGTAGAAAGATATTGAATAATCTATGTTTGTTTTCTTATGTCATCACTTATGCTATTTGAGTTGTGGCGTATTAGTTGAGTATTTCTTTTCTTCGATATTAAATTAGGTTAAAACCACTGTTATAAAAAAATTTGATGCACATATTAAATTTGATTTTAAATTTTTGCTTTGTTTGTATATGATACAGATATTAAAGAGGATTTATTTGCATGTTTACTCCAATAACAAGTTTTTTTTTCTTTTTAAAGATATTTTATTTAAAGTGATTAGTTTTATGTTAGCACACAAATTAATTTAACATTTGTATGAGATTAAAAAAATGATAAATTTATTTATTTTATAATTAGTAACATACAATATAATAATATTATCACAATTTAAAATTGAAACTAAAAAAATTGTTTTGAATAAAATTTAATTTAAAGTTATTTTTTAATCAAGTAATAATTTTTTTGATAAACTAATCAAAAAATCAAGCCTAAAACCCCCAACATTAACTGGGGATAAAATATTAGTGTTATTAAAAGTAAATGATGATTAATAAAATTAATCCCTAATAATTTTTGAAATATAATGGATAAACTATATTTAAGGTCACTAAATTATTAGTGTTAGAATTAAATGACCCGAATCCTTATTTAAATAAAATACAGTGGTAAAATAAAATAAAAGTAAAATCCATATAGAACTACACTTCTTTTATTTTATTTTAGAATAAGGTTTTTTATACCTTATTAAACTCCATCTATTTTATATTGATTAGAATAAGGTGTTTCAGTCTTACTAGAATATGGCTTTACAAGCTTATAAATGGATATAGTCTATTCCTCAGGTAATCATTCAAATTCGACATAGTGAATTTTCTTCTCCTCTGCCCGTGATTTTTTCCCGAAAGGGTTTTTACGTAAAAATTTGTGTGTTTTTTATTTTATTTTAGTTTTTACAAATTGGTATCAAAGCTTCTGGGTAATGACGTCTTTGAAGTATGAAATTCTGTTGTTGGATCGCAACACCAGATTTGCGTTGTGGCAGATTAAGATGCAAGCAGTTCTTACGCAGATGGATCTGGGGGATGCCCTGCTAGGGATAGATAATATGCCTTTGACATTAACAAATGAAGAGAAAAAGCGTAAGGATCGAAAGGCATTAACACAATTACATCTACATTTGTCCAACGAAATTTTGCACGATGTGATGAAGGAGAAGACCGCCGCTGCATTATGGAAGAGGTTGGAACAAATAAGTATGTCGAAAACTCTAAAAAGCAAGTTGCATATGAAGCAGCATTTTTATGCTCATCGTTTGGAGGAAGGTGCGTCTGTACACGAACACTTAACAGTGTTTAAAGAAATTCTCTCAGACTTGGAGGCCATGGAGGTTCAATATGATAAAGAAGATTTAGGGTTGATTCTACTTTGTTCGTTGCCCCCGTCACAATTGATGAGTTTTATGATTCTTTGACCTCATATGATAAGATGAAGCATCTTGTGGTTAAACTCGACTCTCAGGGAAAGGGTTTCATTTTTCGTGGGAGATAAGATTGGAATGCTGATAATGATCATGGAAGGACACAGGAACGGAATCCTCGTGGTAAATCTAAGGGTAGATCAAAGTCTTCAAATAGAGGTAAAACTTGTAACTTCTGCAAGAAGAAAGGGCACATTAAATCTAAGTGCTGTAAGCTACAGAATAATATTAAAAGGGAGGGTGTGAATCAAAAGGGAAAACAACCAGAAAATTCTGGTGAAGTTGAGTTGTAAAAGACTACAGCGATGGTGAACTTCTAGCCGCTTCGGTCAATAATTCTAAAGTGAGCAAGGAGTGGATACTGGATTCAGGCTACACCTTCCACATGAGTCCCAATCGAGATTGGTTTACAACTTACGAAATAGTGTCTGAAGGTGTTATTTTGATGGGAAATAATGCTTCGTGTAAAATCGAAGGTGTTGGAACAATTAAAGTTAAGATGTTTGATAGAGTTGTCAGAACACTTAGTGACGTAGGACATGTTCCAGAATTGAAAAGAAATTTAATTTCGTTGAGTACTCTTGATTCAAAAGGGTACAGATACATACCTGAAAGTGGAGTTTTAAAGATTTCCAAAGGTTCCCTTGTTGTGATGAAAGGGTAAAGAAAGACCGCCAAGTTATATGTTTTACAGGGTTCTATTGTTACTGGTGATGCAGCTGTCGCTTCCTCTTCCTTGTCAGATGATGATTTTACTAAACTTTGGCATATGCAGCTAGGGCATATAAGTGAGAATGACATGACAGAATTGAAAAAAAAGAGGACTTCTTGATGGGCAAGGAATTTGCAAACTGAATTTCTATGAGCACTGTGTTTTTGGGAAGCAAAAGAGAGTTCGATTCACCATAGGAATCCATAACACAAAGGGAACGTTGGAGTATATTCATTCTGATCTATGGGGGCCATCTAGAGTGCCTTCGAGAGGTAGAGCTAATTATATACTAACCTTTATTGATGATTTTTCCAGAAAAGTTTGGGTGTTCTTCTTGAAGTAGAAAAGTGATGTTATTTTTCCACATTTAAGTCTTGGAAAATTATGATTGAAAAATAGGCGAGAAATCAAATAAAATACATCCGTACAGATAATGGCTTAGAGTTCTGTTCTGATGAGTTTAATAGATTGTGCAAGTCAGAAGGGATCGTGAGGCACTTGACAGTTCGCCATACTCCGTAGCAAAATGGCATTCCAGAACGAATGAACAGAACAATCATGGAAAAGGTTTGATGTATGTTGTCAAATGCCAACTTACCAAAGTCATTTTAGGCCGAAGCAGCCTTTACCGCATGTTTTTTGATCAATCGATCCCCATCCGTTGCCATTAAGAAAAAGACTCCGCAAGAGGTATGGTCTAGTAATCTTGCAAATTATTCTGATTTAAAGATTTTTGGGTGTCCTGCGTATGCTCATGTTGATAATGGCAAATTGGAACCGAGATCCATTAAATGTGTTTTTCTTGGTTATAAAGCTGGTGTAAAAGGGTATAAGTTATGGTGTCCTGAAAATAGAAAATTTGTGATTAGCAGAGATATTGTTTTTGATGAAACTGCTATGCTGCCTAACTTATCTCTTCTATTCCAATAAAGAAAATCAAAAGCAGGTGGAGTATCAGATTAATACAGAGTTGACTCCTCAATTCAGTACAAAAATTGAGAATAGAGTTGCTTCTTCACCACAATAATCCATCGCCAAAAATAGAACTAGAAGAGAAATTAAACCTCCAAAGAAGTATGCTGAGGATGATCTAGTTGCATATGCTTTAAATGTGGCTGAAGATATAGAAGCGAATCAAGATCCATCTAATTATTCTGAGGCGGTGAGCTATTAAGACTCAGAAAAGTGGATGTTTGCTATGCAAGAGGAGATGAAATCACTTCGCAAAAATAAAACATCGGGTATTGCGAAACTTCCTAAAGGTAAAAAGGCTGTTCGTTGTAAATGGTTGTTTAAAAAGAAAGAAGAGACTCCAGGAGTTGAAGAACCCAAATATAAAGCAAGGCTTGTTGCAAAGGGTTACAGTCAAATTCCTAGAGTGGACTTCACAGATGTGTTCTCCTCAGTTATTAAGCATAGTTCGATTCGAGCTTTGCTAGGTATTGTGGCCATGCATGATTTGGAGCTTGAGCAGTTAGATGTAAAAACTCTATTTTTCCATGGAGAACTTGAGGAGGATATTTACATGCAACAACCAGAGGGTTTTACAGTCTCAAGAAAAGAGGACTATGGTTGCTTGTTGAAAAAGTCCCTTTACGGTTTGAAATAGTTACCAAGACAGTGGTACAAGAGGTTTGATTCCTTTATGACTTCTCATGATTTCAAAAGAAGTAGTTTTGACAGTTATGTTTACTTTAAGAAAAACAGTGATGGTTCTTTTATGTATCTACTTCTTTATGTTGATGACATGTTGATAGCAGCAAAAGATAAATGAGAGATAAGAAAGGTCAAAGCCCAACTAAGTGAAGAATTTGAGATGAAAGATTTAGGACCAGCAAAGAAGATACTTGGTATGGAGATTCTCAGAGATAGAAAAGCAAGTAAATTGTACCTAAGTCAGAAGGGGTACATTGAGAAAGTTTTTTGCAGGTTTAATATGAAGAGTACTAAGCCTGTTAGTACTCCTTTAGAAACCCATTTTAGACTTTCATTGGCTTTGTCTCCACAATCAGATGATGAGATTGAGTACATGTCACATGTTCCATACTCTAGAGCAGTGGGATTTCTCATGTATGATATGGTTTGTTCACGTCTAGATTTATCATATGCAGTCAGTGCAGTTAGCAGATACATCGTGAATCCCGGTAAAGAACACTGGAAAGCAGTTCAGTGGATTTTAAGATACATACGAGATACTACTGATGTTTGCTTACAATTTGGAAGAACTAAAGATGGGGTATGTTGATGCTGATTTTGCTGGAGACCTTGATAGAAGAAGATCTCTCACAGGTTATGTCTTTACAATCGGAGGTTGTGCAATCAGTTGGAAAGCCACTTTGCAAACTACAGTCGCTTTGTCTACTACTAAAGCTGAGTGCATGGTATTTACTAAGGCTTGTGGTGATATTGTTGTGAGCAAAATTAGTACTCATGAAAATACTGCAGATATGATGACTAAGTCACTTCCTATAACCAAGTTTGAGCATTGCTTAGACTTGGTTGGTGTCCATTGTTGAAGTTAAACCCTTAAGGGATTTTATGGAAGAGTTGGAGAACTTGTTTTTTGAGAGTTCGCGATGAAGAACTTGTTCATTGAGAATTCGTGTCAAGGTGGAGATTGTTAGAATTAAATGACCCAAATCCTTATTTAAATAAAATACAATGGTAAAATAAAATAAAAGTAAAATCCATATAGAACTACACTTCTTTTATTTTATTTTAGAATAAGGTTTTTTAAACCTTATTAAACTCTATCTATTTTATATTGATTAGAATAAGGTGTTTCAGTCTTATTAGAACATGTCTTTACAAGCCTATAAATGGACATAATCTATTCCTATTGTAATCATTCGAATTCGACATAGTGAATTTTCTTCTCCTCTACCCGTGGTTTTTTCCCGAAAAGGTTTCCACGTAAAAATTTGTGTGTTTTTTATTTTATTTTATTTTTCACAATTAGTAAGTTTGTGTTTTGGTCACTAAACTTTAAAAAGTTACAAAATGATCACTAAACTATTCAAAGGGTTTTATTTAAGTCATTGAACTATTCAAAAGTTGATTTTAATTCATTGGGCTAATAAAGTTTTTTTTTGAAAAGCAAGCTCTAAGTGAAAAAACCATGCTTTTTCAACCCATGAAATGCTTTTAATAATCGATTCCTTGAAACTGAGTATATGTGATGGAACTTTAGTTAGGGATACTAAGGATCTTCCATCCTAAGAGGATCAAACTAAATGAGCTAAGTTAAGTATCTTGCATCCTAAGAGGATCGAATTAAATGAGCTAAGTTGGTTAATGCTTATTTCTAACTCTAGTTCATACGCTTTTCTCTGTTATCTATGCATTTGGAAACCATGTAGCATTTATTTCCCAACATTAATTTATCTCAAACTAAAAGTAGTAGAGAATGAAGTATTGTTATTATTGATAAAATGACATGGTAGATGACTATTCTAGTTTATTATTTTTGTTTGTTGTTGAAATGGATTATTTTGGTATTGCAGTCTAGTTTTCTGTGCCTGATTACGAACAAGCTAATCAATTCAAAGATATACAACGGCTATATCCAACTTTATATCTTCTCCCGAAGGCTTGTTAACTCATACACTCATCTTTCTTCATGGTTTTGAGGAACGATGCAACTTTCAACAATTTCCATATACATTGTTACGTTTACTTAATTTTGGCTACTGTATTTTAGGCTCATCTGGCTCCAGTGGTTATCTAAAATTATGTAAAATGATATTACAAATAGACTCTTTACATCCATTGTAGTAGCGGTGAGGAACAAGAAGGAAATAGTGAAGGAGAAGAGTACAAAGGTCATTTCAAACTCAAAGATGGTGGTGATGGTTTATTAATGTTCTTCATTGAACAATAACAAAAAAGAACAAAAAAAAAATAGAAACATAAAAGATGGAAGAAGAGAAGAAGAAATAACTATTGGAGTTTGGAAAAGTCATGCCACTGTCACTCATTGTGTTAATGTGTGATTGTTAATAAATAGGACAATTAATTTTAACGAAACTGACTTGTTTGATCAGTTATTTTATTTGGGGTGATTAAATTGAGAAAAAAATTTAGAGTGATTCAAATAGGACAAACATTATTTTAGAGTGACCATGGGTGTAGTTTACCTAATAATTTTGTTAAACTAGCTTTATTTGATATTATGTTTTGATATAACAAATTCAAATGCTTTTATATAAAATCTAAAGTTGAATAAAATTGGCAAAATGATAAAATCAAATTAAAATGGTTTCAATTGAGTTAAACATTTTCAATCAAGTTAAAGCTGTTTAAAAACAAGTCAGTATCGCTCCAGGCCAAACAATATCGATAGTTTTCAAAATATTGATACTCATTCTAAAATCGGTACCAAATTAACATTCTATTTTCAACCAATTCAAATAAATATCGATCCAATATTGATACTTTTCATATGGTAATTGGTATCAATATCTTTAGCTCCAATGATAACTAAACTTTGCATTAAATGCAAAAATTATCAATACCTTTTTAGCTGGTATCTATACTTATTATTGCAAGTGGATTAAATGTACTAGTTTTCACATCCCCAATGGCTCTATTCATATCTCCAACAACAACAATAGTTGTAAATCAATTAAGGGGTATAAATATCAGCTTCCAAAGATCTTACAACAAAAAGAGAGATCATCAAGCTTAAAGATTAATAAAAAACAACCTTAGTGCTTAATTCTTTCATACTTTTCTTGTACACACTCGTGAGCTTTCATTGTTATTGAGTTGCAATCTTAAGGGAGATTATAAGGTTAAACTTTGTCCTTAAAGTTTGTCAAATTAGTGAATTTGGAGAAATACTGTAACACCCCTAACCCGTATCCGTCGCTGGAATAGGGTTACGAAGCATTACCGAACTTATATCACATTCGAACATACATTTCTCATGCAATTATCAATTATCAATTTCAAATACAAATCATTCACAATCATCCATAACATCCCTAATACGAGCCTAAGAGGCCGAAAACATGCTTTAGTAGTGGTTCAGGACTAAACCGATATGTCAAGAAATTTTTGGAACACTTAGAAAATTTTTTACAAAATACAGGGGACACACGCCCATGTGGCCCGGCTGTGTATACCATGCGGCCAAGGACACGCCCATGTCACAGGCCGTGCGGAATTCGAAATGGGATCACCTCCCGTGTAACTCTTTGACTTGGGTCACACGGCCAATCATACGCTCGTGTGACCAGCCCATGTGCCCTTCGAAATGGCCCCACATGCTCATGTGCCAGGCCATGTGCTAGGCCGTGCCAAACCTATGGGGTATACTGACTTATACCACACTGCCAAGTCACATGCCCATGTGCTGGGCTGTGTGAAGCATACTAACTTGATTTCTAATTAAGCACCAGGGGACACAGGGCCGGGTCACCTGACCATATGTCACATACGGTTGGGACACATGCCCGTGTGGACAAAAATAGGCTATTTACCAAGCCATATTTCTCACCCAATCTTTCAATCACCTACACAAACCAGATGGGTTATAACATGGCATAAATAGGCATTCAAACCAATCTCAACCAAGCCTAATTCATGCTAATTCCATACCATCAACCATAAGACACACAAGTATCAAAATAAACCATTCAGTTCATGCCAATTTCACATTCTCAAATCACCTAAATGGTCACTTTCATTTGTGCATCACTTTGCCTAAAATCACAAGCATACCAATTCTCAATTATCATCTATTTGATACTAAAATTACCAATTCACAAACAACCATTCACCATGCAATTACCAAATGCATAACAAAGGCCATTTGCACATATATATACATCATCAAATCTACCAAAATAAGCCAATTCTCATGGCTATACACAAAACCAAACAACTAACATTTACAAGCCAACTCAAATGGCTAAATCAATTACTAACATATACCAAAATGACCATAACTCCTATACATGACATATAACCAAATTACATAAGTTCAAAAATACCAAAGTTTTAGCTTGATAGTGTGATGAGATCTCTGACGATTCCCAAATCTGAGCAAGCTTAGATATCACTAAGAAACACGTGAAAGTAAACAGAGTAAGCTATAAATCTTAATAAGCTCGTATGCTAAGTAAGTAAAACTTACCAACCAACAATTCAATAACATAAACATCATATAATGAAATTCAAATTTGAAGAATAATTGAACACATATATTCAATCCAATGATTAAACACAATTTCCATCAACTTCTTTGATTTGATAAATGTGTAGTTTACGTACAGACCTGTACAAGCTCGTATCAATCTCATACTCATCGATATCTTGATATACCCGTTGAACCATTTGGAATACTATTGGATACTTGGGAATCTCGCACCCTAAGTGCCAATACATAGCCGAAGCTATCTCAATCTCATATCACATATAATGCTCACTCTCGAGCTATCAACGGGTCTGCTCACACAAGCTGACAGTCATGATGTAGCTAAACAGTGCTGCTCACACAAGTTGGTGAGGATCTACAACACATGCCAGATAACTCAGCCACCAGTAGGACATACGGACCAGCACCCAAATCACATAACCCCTAATGACATGTCATTTGTATCCTAATATATTCCTAAGGTTCAACAGGGATTTCTCAATGCCGAATCTTCGTCGAACATTTCTGTACAATCATATTCATCAACAGTTCAAATATAAAACATTTAAACACAATTACAATAATGCTTATCAACATACAAACTTACCTCGATTCACAAAAAATGATGGAATGAATCGATTAATCCAACACTTTTTTTCCCCCGATCTAGATCCGAACTTCATTTTTCATAATCCATATAATATCAAATTTATCTTATTTAATTATCATTCTATTCAATTTAACCCATAAAGCATATTATGGCAATTTTAAACTTTTGCCCCTAATTTTTCAACATTTTTATAATTTAGTCCTTAGCTCATAAAAATACAAATTTATGCAATTCAATTTCAACCCATCACAATCGAATATCAATTAAGTCCCTAGCAGCCCAAAATTTTCATTTATTTCACAATTTAACCATAAAATTTTCACATTTCACAAATAAATCCCTAATTAACAATTTTACCAAAAATCACGTTACAAATGTTGTTTATCTAACAACAACCATACATTTTTATCTTCAAACAGCAAAATACACCTATATTCATCAATGGCAAAACCATAAACCTTTAAAAATTTTGCAAATTAGTCCCTGGGCTAGCTAGATTAAGTTGCAACAATCTCAAAAATATAGAAATCATTAAAAACGGGACAAAAATCATACCTATTTGAACAAAAATGCCTTGGCTGAACCTTAGCTTCAAAAATGGCTATTTTTTTCTTGTGAAATCAGTTAAAGAAGGAATAGAATGATGATAACTTGTTTTACTTATTTTTAATTATCATTAATTACCAAATTACAAAATTAACCTTGTTATAAATTCATTTAAAACATTCATTT
Source organism: Gossypium hirsutum (assembly GCF_007990345.1). NCBI lineage: Eukaryota > Viridiplantae > Streptophyta > Magnoliopsida > Malvales > Malvaceae > Gossypium > Gossypium hirsutum. Next base: position 45,132,490 of record NC_053430.1, on the reverse strand, counting down.
TATGTCCATAATTGTCCATTCACTATACCATGGTCTAATTACCATATAAGGACCTCCATTTTAAAGCTCTATAGCTATTAGACACTTTTAGCTAATAGAACTCAAGTTTTACACTTTACGTGATTTAGTCATTTTTATCAAATTGAGCATTTAAATGATAAAATTTCTTAACGAAATGTAAAAGCCCAATTTTGGTGAAATCTGAACAGTGGTCTCAAGTCCACAAATATGAGCCGAAAAATAAAATTTATTTTTATTTTATTATATGATCTGTATTATATTAGAAATGTCGTGTGAAAATCTTGATAAGAAAATTTTACCGATTATGTGTTTAATTACGGAAATGACTAAATCGCATAAAATGCAAAAGTTGGATTCTAGTAGCTAGAAGGATCAAATAGCTATAGAATTTAAAAATTAAGGTCCTTATATGACAATTAGACCATTAAAGAAAGTATGTATATATTTTGGTATGACTCATCCATGGGAAAATAAAAAAAGGTTAATGACTAAATTGGAAAGATGAAAAGTTTTTAAATGAATTTAATTAAATGAAAAAGAAAATAATTTTCAAATCATCTTCCCCAAATATTTCAATGGAAACCCTAGGAGAGAGGAAGAAGACTTATCAAGCTTATTTGGATCCTGAAAGACCAAACTCGAAGCTAGAACGAGGAAAGAGGAAAATGTCGGATTAGTAGATTTTACGTACACGAACATTGTCGAGGTAAGTTCGTGTAACTAAATTGTATATTTTTTATGCTTGAATTAAATGTTATGTTTGTGAATTGTATAAATGCCATAAATATGTGAAATGATCACATACACGTTAAAGCCCAATAAATGAAAGTGTCCGATCAATTATAATGCTCGACAAATGATAAATGATAAAAATGTTAAATTTTATGCTTGAGTTGAATGTGAAAATTTGGATTGCATAAATGCATAAATATATGAGATTGACCACATGCTTGATAATGCTTGAAAGATGCTAAATTCCATTTGAATAAATGGAAAATCCAATGGATATGTAATTTCCCAAAATGAATAAGGTCCTGCATTTATTGCGGAAGGGATTTAGCTCGGACGAGTAATCCTATCGACCTTATGATAGAAAGGATTTAGCCCGGACGGGTAATCCAGATCAAGCTCTTTAGAGCATATGTCACAAAAAGGATTTAGCCTGGACTAGTAATCCTGTTGTATATGTGTGTGGCTCGAGAGTGTACTCTCTGAAATAGTACCTTATAGGTATCATTAGATATGAATTGACGGATTTTGATTTGTACACCTTGGGTGTACTACATGTGTATCCATCTATGTTCCAAACAAATTCAATGGGTAAAAATCTTGACATGAAAGGACATGAATAAGAAATGAGTTATTACACGTAGTTGTCTGAAATCCATGAAAATGATACTACAAGATAATTGACATATGAAAACATGACATCATGATATTTGTACATGGGATTTTTTTGATGAATATGTTCATCCTTGCTTATAGACTTGTACACTTTGAGTGTACAACTACTCGTGTGACATTGATATTTCGTGTAAAATGTGTAAATTTTTTATATGAAATAATCTGAACTCGAGATGTGTTATATGAAAATATACTTGAGATATAACAATGTGAATTATACATGTTGTGGAAAGCATATCTGCATGGAAACTTGATTATTATTGAGACCATATATGTTTTAGATGTTATTATGGAATATATGACTAACAAGGGTAATGAGGAGATGTGTAGGGCTTGAGGTCAAATTGAATGAATGTGCCTTACATAGTTACCTCGAAATAGAATGAATGGTAAGTTAAGTACCATGTTATATGAACTTACTGAGCATTTTATGCTTGCTTAGTTTTATTTCCTTGTTTTAGAGTATATCAGAAGCTCGTTGGATTGGAAGCTTGACGGAGATCACTCACACTATCCATCGGCCCATGTTGGTACAATATGGTAAAGTAATTATGGTTACAATGGCATGTATAGGTTATATTGGCATGTAAATGTAAATGTAAATGATGCTTGTAGTCTAGCCATTAGAATGGCTAGTAATGAGTTGTTTGATATATTTGTAATGTCAAATTATGATAGCTACATATATGTTAAGTAGTTCGTCAAAATTATTCTAACACACGGATTGAACCAAGGTAAGATGGTAAATATGTATGCATGCAACGATATGCCTTGTTGAATGATGGAAATTACTTAATTTGAATGCTTGGAATGGTTGGATTGTACTTGGTATGTTTTGGTGCAGGAAAATGGTGAATGTAGGTGACAAATAAGGCTAGGAAATGACTTTATTTTGTCCACACAGGTAGACACACGGGCATGTCTCTAGGCCGTATGTGACACACGGTTGAGTACTGATAATACTCTAAAATGACATGTTTTTATATATTAATAATGTGTTTATTTTGAGCTTGAGCCTACTAATTTGAGCTATTTATGTCTTTTTATCTTTTAAGGACTAAATTGGAGGCGAAAAGTAAATTCAAGGGAAAAAGCATCAATTTGGAGATTAAATGGGTTAATATGCAACGTGGGACAAATATGGTGCCAAAAGTGCGAACATGGAAGGCACAAGGACTTAAAAGTAAATAGAAGAGATTTTATTTTGGAAGACTCTATTTTATTTTATTTTATTTATATTAGGATAATTAATATTAAGATAAATATTAGGATTATTTAATTTTAGGATTTTATTTTAATTATCTTTAATTATCTTTAATTAAATGTATTTATCTTTTAGAATTTAATTTAAATTAGACTATCTTCCTAGCATTATAAATAGGGGGTGAAGTGACTCTATTTGGGTGTTCATCTTTTTTGTAAACACTCTCCCCCCTAAAAGTCTTTTGTTCTTTCCATATTTTTTTTCTTTCAATAAAATTTCTTTTTCCATAATTTTATTTACTTTCCCACCATTATCATGAGCCACTAAAACCCTTCTAGCCAAAAGTTGTCAACATTTCCCCAAAAAGGGTTCTTGAGGGCTAAAATCCGTACTTAGCCTTCTCGCCAAGTATTCATCGTTTCTCCACACTACGGGCTGACGCTTCCGCCCATGGCCCTTAAGAAGTAAGCTTCTCAGCATATGCAAAGGCGGCCGCTTTGTATGTTTTGGAAGGATTGCATAGTCGGTTCGTTAACTTATTGCGTCAGAGGTTGGCGAGCCAAAGAGACAAAATGGCGTGGGATTCGCCATTGAGAAGCGTTGATCTAGCATAGATTACTGGCTAGAGTCAGGTTCCCTAAAAATCGTTAGTCTAATCTTTGGAGCTGGTGGTCGTAGGCGTCCTCTTCCTCTATAACTGGCTTACTTGAGTCGAGAAGGATCATCCGAAAGCCAAGGATTGAGCCCAAGGTGGAATGAGACAACTGAAGGCTGGAACTTTCCCATAAGAATTTCTTTTCTCTTAAAACTCTCTTTATTATTTTTATTATTTTCGTAATCATAATTTCAGTAAACTTTAAATTCTGTTTTTATTTTATTTTCGCTTCCAAAATCAATTCTTAAATTTTATTTTTTTTATTTTTTCCAGGAACACAGGTTTTCTTGGGCACGATTCTGCCCAGGATTTCGAAAAACAAGCATTCGTATAATCCGGTCCCTGAGGATTCGACCCTACTTCCCCTTTACTATTTCTTTTTCGCTATTTTACAGGGAATAGGATATTTTTGGTGCTCTCAACGACCGCATCAAGTACATGGATGTGTAGTTAAGCTGTGTGTCCCCTGCATATTAAAAATGAGAAACAAAATTCTCAAAATTGATCACATGGGCAGAGACACGGGCTTGTGTTTCAGCCGTGTGTTCCACATAGCTTAGAACACGGACGTGTGTCTTAGCCATCTGAAACTTGCACCTAATTTCAAATTGAATTAATTAACCACACGACTTGCAGCACGAGCATGTCCCAGGGTCACATGGGCGTGTCCCTTGGACCACACGAGCGTGTGAGCCCTACACCTTGGAAAATTTTTGAAATGTCGCAAAAAATTTTATAAGTTTTCGATTAAGTCCCGATTTGATTCTAATGCTCGTATTGGACCTCGAGGGTCCAATTAAGGGACTTTTTGAATGATCTCAGTAAATGACTAGTAATTTAGATAAATTACTTGTAAAAATGTTCTGAAAGTTCTGGTAATGCTCTAAAACCCTTTTTCGGCAACATATACGGGTTGGGAGTGTTACATGAAATTTTCACACAATCATTCTATCATGTTGTAAACATTAAAATAAAAATAAAATAATTATTTCAACATCAGATTTGTGGTCCCAAAACCACTGTTCCAATTTGACTAAAATCAGACTGTTACAAATACTTAGTTGTGGAAAGCTAAGGTAGTAGAGTAGGAAATTGGGGCCGAACCACTATAAATCATTGTGTTCTTTATTGAATATGTTTTCTTTTCTTCCACAATTTTCTTTAAGGTAAACTCACCTTCCCTCTTGGCGATTTCGAATTGGTCATTTGAACTAAAAATTAGTATTAGAGCTAGCCTCTAAAAATGGTTTAACAACTAAGAGAAGATCTTCAGAGAAGTTCAAACGATCAACAACTCATTCTACAACAATGACATCTACTTCTAGGTCAATTTTCTTTGGTGAGTGTCAACCTATCTCTAAACCTCCTTATTTCAGTGGTGTTATGTATTCTTACTAGAAAACAAGGATGATGTTGTTCATCCAAGCAAATAGTCTTTCCTTATGAGACATTATTATGAATGGTCATTTAATTCTATTCAAACAAGAAGGAAAGATTTTAGTTCAAAAAATAAGTAAGTAATGGAATGAGGAAGATATGAGAAGCATTTTACTCAATGCCAAGACAATGCATATTCTATTTTGTGCACTTGGTCTAGATGAGTATAGTAGAGTTTCGTCTTATTCAAATTCCAAGGAGATATGGGCCAAGTGAAGAAGTCTAAAGTTGGAATCCTTACACTCAACTAAAAAATTTTCAAGATGAAGCCCGAAGAGGATATCAAGGCGATGTCCGATTGGCTTACAATTATCACAAATATAGTAAGGAAGATGCTTCAAAGCTTACCTAAGTCTTGGGAAACCAAAGTGACTACAATTGAAGAGGTAAAGAATTTAGAAATGCTAACTTTAGATGAACTCATCGGCTCTTTGCTTACACGTGAAATGAAACTCAACGAAGGGGTTGAAAAAGAAAAAGTTGTGAAGAAGAAGGTTGGTATTGCTCTAATATTCAACATAAATGAAGATAGTGAATAAAGTGAAGAGGTGGATGAAGACAAAGAGAGGGAGATGTTTTCTAAGAGATTCAAGAGGTTCACGAAGTCCAATAAAAGAAGAAGATTCCAAAAGATGAAGGAATTGAAGCTTGAATCTACCAAGGAGAAAGATCTCATTATTTGCTATGAGTGCAAGAAATTGGGACACATCAAGTTTGATTGTCCTCAATAGAAGAAAAAGGGATCAAGTAAACAAAAGCTTAAAGCTAATGAGGCTACTTGGAGTGATGAGAATTCCTTCGATGATGAAGATCAAGAAGTAGCCAACCTATGTCTTATAGCCATCAATGATTCTAAGGTAACTTCTACCTCATCTACTTCAAATTCTTATTCTTTGTATGTGTTGCAATATGTCTATGATGAATTAGGCTTGAAGTTTGAATTAATGGTTGTAAAATATAGGAAAACTATTTCAAAACTAAAATATTAAAATAATTCACTCTCCAAAGTCAACCATGAACTTGAAAGTAAAATAAATGATATGTAAGCTATTATATATGATTTTGAGAAAAAGAATCGTAACTTGCATAATTTGCGTTCTAAGCTCATGATGATCATCAAAAGCAACTTGAGTTGCTTAAGAGTGACAAAGCTCATTTTAACAAAGTTCTTCCAAAAATGTTTGAAAAATGAGAAAATTCCAAACAAAAATTTGTTAAAAATAGCATTAATCACTATAAACATAGAGACCCCTCAAGGTTTTATAAAGGAAAAATTGTTAAGAGTATATGGGTACCTAAAGGACTTAATGTTACTTAAAACAAAGAGATTCTTTCCAAATGGATTGCTAAAGGGACAAAAATTTTAGAAACTAATACTTATAGATCTAAAAGAATTTCGGTACCAAAAACAAAAATTTAGTTATATGTTTGTAGGAAAAAGGAGCGTTGCTTCAAGGTGGGCAATTCAAGAAAAAGCTCATGGTACCTTGATAATGGATGCTCAAGGAACATGATCGATGACAAGAGTCACTTTATCAAATTGAAGCCAAAAAGTGGAGGAGAAGTTACATTTAGTGACAACTCCAAATGACAAATAGAAGGAATTGACTTTATTGGTAAAAACTCTTCAATTCTTATTGAAAATGTTTTGTATGTCAATGGTCTTAAGCATAATCTATTAAGTATTAATCAATTGTGTGATAAAGGTCTCAATGCCAAAGATTATGCTTGTAGGAGATAGGATAGGAAATACTTATATAATGCATTTAGATGACTTGCATGATTCTTCATTTACCTTTTAGAAAAAAATGAAAATAATTCTTCATTGTGGCATAGAAAACTAGGACATGCTAGCATGAACATATTGCATAAACTAGCCAAAAATGACTTAGTAAGAGTTTTTCCAAAAATTGATTTTGATTTAGATAAAGCTTGTGATGCATGTGTTAAAGGCAAACATTAGAGAGTTTCTTTTAAACCTATCAATGATGTATCTACTAGTAGAGTTCTTCAATTAATTTACATTGTTCTTTTTAGACCAATTAGAACTACTAGCTTAGGTGGAAACCAATATGCTTTTGTGTTTGTAGATGATTATTCTAGATTTACTTGAGTTCTTTTCTTAAGTACTAAGGATGAAGCTTTAGAAAAATTTATTACAATTTAAAAAATTAACCAAAATGAAAAAGGTTACTCTATTACTATTGTTAGAAGTGACCATGAATCGAATTTTAAAATCTTGGTTTTGAAAATTTTTGAAATTCAAATGGAATTAGCCATAATTTTTCAGCACCTAGAACCCATAAAAAATGGAGTTTGTAACACCCCCTAACCCATTTCCGTCACTGGATTAAGGTTACGAAGTATTACTGTACAATTCAAAACATTTAACTTCAAAATAGAAACTATTATACAAAATTAATGTTAATATTTAATAACTCAATCTAATTATAGTAAAAACACACTTAGGGCCCTAAACTGAGCCTTTGGGGCCCATAAAACAACTTAGGAAAAATCAGGAATCAATTTGAAACAAAATAGAAAATTTTGGATAAACTTGAAAATTTGGGAGACAAGGGTCACAAGACCGTGTGACCACGCCCTGTGACATAGCCCAGACTGTATGGACATTCAAAGTTTGGACAAACAACCATGTCCCAACCCGTGTTTCTGCCCATGTGGTTATTCGAAATAGGGTCACATGGTTGTCTCATAGGCAATGTGCCAGACTATGTGTGCATTCGATGTTGAATCACACAGCTTGTAATGCCTCAAAACCTAGCCTATAAGTTTAGACCAAATCTCGGAGGTTACATTGATCATCAAAATAATCGTAGAAAAAATTTTAGTTTAACCAGCAAGAAAACAAATAGTATTTAAGTTACGTAAAACTCTCCGTTGTAAAATCTCAATGCTATAAAAATTTTAGTTTAAAAGACGCTTACGTGCATATAACATAACATTTCGTGCCATAATATTTAAAATAAAACTTAAAATTCAAACTGTTTATTTATTAACTATGGAATTTATGAAAATACTTTTAAAGTCGATTCTAAAACGTGGCTGTCTGGGACCTCCGCATACCAAGTCCAGCATTAGAATTCAAAAATGTACCTGCAAGGGGAAAACTAAGGGGTGAGCTACACGAGCTTAGTGTGAGTTTAAAACGTATATAACAATGGAATTACAGATCAATAACCAAACAGTAGTTCGATGAAAAAAAGTACTTACAGAGATACATAGAAACAGAAAGCAAACTCGGAACCAACGTCCCAAACAAACGTTACAGTTAAAACACACCATGTAACACCTCAAATCCGACTTAAATGTTATGGCCGAATCAAGAGATGTCACAAAGTAGGGTTTTGAAAATGAATTCAATATGATAAAATCATTTCAGTTCTTCAACTCATAGTCGCTTATATCTATTGTCAAAGCGTTATTTAATTAATTAATTTGCCAAAACGTGATTTACAGCAGAAGTGTATAAAACCATTTTGTTTCGAAAATCCAGTTCGTACTTTTAGAAAAATCTTTGTTTGCATATAAACCATATAACACCCCTAACTCGTGTCTGTAACACTCCAAACTCAGCCTAGACGTTATGGTCGAATCTGTAGATGTCACATTTAAGAGATTTTGAAAACGAAGCTAACTCGATAAAAAACTTAAGCTTAAAAACCCTTAAATGCTTTCATTTAAAACATATATTCAATTAGTTGAATTGCCTTAAAACGTATCATTTTAGCGGAAGCTTAGGAAAATCGTCGGGTTTGAGGAAAACAGTTCGCATTTTTAGAAAATCATGTTTTAGGTAAAACTATCATGGTAATAAGCAAGTTAATTCCAAAAACCCATAACCAGATCAAACAGCGCAAAAGAGTCCAGAGAGTCCCAAAAAATAAAACCTCTCAAATCTCAACGCCAAAACTTAAATAAAACCAGAAAACAAAATAAAACAGTAACAGCGAATGGTCACCGTTGAGTTCTCCGCTGTACCGATCCGCCTAGCTCTATGGATTACCTATACAGAATAATCAGAAAAGAGTGAGTTTGTGTAAACTCAGTGTGCAACCTCACAGAATTAAGCATGCACGCATACAGGAATTCAGAATCAGACAGATACAGATTCGGGACTAAGCCCGTTACATATATAGATGCAGATTCAGGCCTAATCCCATCTCATAAATAGACATAAATGTGCAAATCAAAATCAGAAATCAGAAATCAGAATCCTACCCCATCCTCTACACACCAACTCCGACCATCCTACACACCATGTGGGGTTTAAAATACCCACACAACCATACACACCATATTGTACCGATACGGCACATAACAGATATAATGGAGGCACGCTGCCAAATAATAGGCGTAAATTATCTTTCAGAACACTTTCTCCAATATACGTCACCCCATCCCCAATATCAAATACAGAAATATACAAATACAGATAAACAGTCTAACATGCTTACATGCTTACATATAAATGCACATAGATAACAGATATGTAGATAATAATACAAGTAAACGTGCATCATTATCCTAATCAGATCAACATATCAAACAATCAGATCATCCAATTTAGGGTTTATTTAGCCTTACCGACCCTACAATAGGCCCACAGTCGTTTGGGACGACTAGTGCAACCGTAAGGAAAAATTCAAATGTGGGCCTACACTCCCAAATTGGCCTTGCCCTATGGATAACACGGCTTGGCCCAGAATCCACACACCCGTGTGGCCCACACGCCCAATTTGGGCTAGCCCGTTTGGCTCATACGGCTACACCCCGACCACCACACGGCCGTGTGCTATGCACAACCATGACTTCATCGGCCACACATCCGTGTTGTCGCACACGACCTACCATATGGGCTACCATATGCCCGTGTGGTGTTGATAGATTACAATTTCAGCTTTCACTAAATCCCATTTTTCTATGTTTCGGGTGCACACCTAGTAACGATTCGACGTGAAACCACTGTCGAGCCTTCCAAAACCTATAAATAGAGTATCTAACATCGATTTAGTAAATCGTTTTGACAAATTCCCTACTCGAACCAATACAGAATTGACTTACCATTGGTTGATAAACCACCCGCAAGCACACTAAACCGACGAGGTGCAATTCCCTGCTCCACAATATGCTCCTAAATGAAATTAGCATTAATTGATTACTATAAATTGCCATCACCCAAACTGAAACCAACAATCACAGAAACAAAACTCACTTACCAACCAAGTAGAAACCCAACTACCCAGAAGCACAATTCGACGATAGAATCACCAATCGAGTTAAAGAGGAAGGAAGATGAAGTAAAGGTTTTACCGAAAGAGGAAAAATGCCAAGGAACCCAAAGGAAAGATGGAAAAACATCAGATGAGAAATTTTGGAAAATGAGAGAGAAATTTTAAAAAAAGATAAAAAATCAAAATAATATCAAAATAACTCCCATATCCCCTCAAATCTCTCCCACTAACCCTTCAATCACATCCACTTCAGAATTTTAGCTGTGCCGAAACTCTAACGGTCAAACAACCAAAAATAAACTCTCATGTTCGAGCAGGGATTCGATCACACGACCTCTAACACACCAAGACCTTGCCACTTGAACCAATAGGCTCATTCTGATATAGAATTACAATCCATTTAATATAAGCCTAATGATCAAGGATAAGGCTTAATTCCAAAAAATAACAAAACTTTCTAAAGATAGGGCTCGAACTTCGGACCTCTCAAACACACGAAGAACACTTAACCACTGAAGTAGATACACAGTTGTGTCACATTTTCACAAAAGTAGAAATATAATATTTAGGGTGTTACAACTCTATCCCCTAAAGGAAATTTGGACCTCGAAATTACCTGATCAGAACAGATAAGGATACTACTGTCGCATCGATTCCTCAGGTTCCCACATGGCTTCCTCAGTGCCATGATTTTGCCACAGAACGTTCACTAACGGTATAGACTTTCTTCGCAGAACCTTAACATTGCAATATAGAATCTAAATCGGCTCCTCCTCAAAGGTCAAATATGGCCTAACCTCAATCTCCTTAACAGAAACAATATGAGAAGGGTCAGATTGATACCGCCTCAATATTGAAACATAGAAGACATCGTGGATACAGTCCAACTCTGGAGGTAGCTCTAACTAATAAGCAATCGGTCCCACACGTTTTAGAATCCGATACGGCCCAATGAACCTAATGCTCAACTTGCCCTTACAACCGAACCTCAGAACCTTCTTCCACAGAGAAACATTAAGAAAGATGAAGTCCCCCATCGAGTACTCAATATCACGCCTCTTCAGATCTGCATAAGACTTCTATCTATCAGAAGCTGATTTTAGAAGTTCCCGAATCAGTCGAACCTTATCCTCAGTCTCAGAAACCAAATCAGGACAAGAAACTCGACATTCGCCAAACTCAGTCCAACACAGAGGTGTACGACACTTACGACCATACATATCCTCGTAAGGTGCCATCTAAAGACTTGCTTGGAAGTTGTTATTGTAGTCGAACTCAGCTAGAGGCAAGTAATCCTCCCAACTACCTTGGAAATCAATTATGCAACTCCGAATCATGTCTTTCAGTATCTAAATCACCCCCTCAGATTGACCATCGGTCTGAGGATGGAATGCAGTACTGAAGTCCAACCTTGAACCTAAAGCCTCATGCAATTTCTTCCAGAATTGGGAAGTGAAGCGACGATCTCTATCAGAAATAATCGAGACAAGAACCCCATACAGTCTTACTATCTCAGAAATGTACAACTTCGCTAGCTTCTACAGAGAATAATCAGTTCGAATGGATTGAAGTGAGCAGACATGGTCAATTGATCCACGATGACCCAAACAGAATCTTTTTTAGTGGGTGTTAAAGGCAACCCACTAATGAAGTCCATCATCACTCGCTTCCATTTCCAATGGGGAATCTTAACCGGCTGTAGCAAACCTAAAGGTAACTGATGTTCGGCCTTAACCTACTAACACGTTAGACAACGAGTAACGAAATTTGTAACCTCACACTTTAACCCTGGCCACCAATACAACTTACAGAGATCACGATACATCTTATTACCACCGGGATGTATAGCATAGGGGCTACTATACGCATCATTCAGAATCAACTGTCTCAAATCAAATTCATTCAGCACACAAATCTGACCTCAAAAACATAGTATTCCATCACTATTCAATCCAAAATCCGAAGTGCTACCACTCTCAATCTGATGAAACTGCACACCTAGAGTCTCATCCACTAACTATTTATCTCGAATATAATCAATCCAAGTTGGCTTAACTTGCAACTCGGCTAACAGACTCCCATCATCAAACAAACTAAGGCGAGCAAACATCACCCTCAGATCAGTCATCGCTCTACGGCTTAGAGCATCGGCCACCATATTGGCCTTAACAGGGTGATACTCTATAGTCTAGTCATAGTCTTTAAGTAGTTCAATCCAACAGCGCTGCCTAAGGTTCAAAGCCTTCTGAGTAAGTAGATACTTGAGGCTCTTGTGATCAGTATAAATGATACATCTCTCACCATACAGATAATGCCTCCAGATTTTCAAAGCAAAGACCATCGCAGCCAACTCAAGATCATGTGCCAGATAGTTCCCTTCATGTGTCTTAAGCTGACGAGACGCATAAGACACAACTGTACCGTCCTACATCAGACCACACCATAAGCTAACATGCAAAACATTACTGTAGACCACAAACTCCTTACCAGATTTAGGCCATATCAGAATAAGAGCCTGAGTTAAAAAAGACTTGAGCTTTTCAAAACTCAATAGCTACTCATCTATCTAGACAAACGGCGCACCCTTACGCAGAAGCTTAGTAAGAGGAGCTGCAATCAAAGAAAATCCCTCAACAAAGCGTCGATAGTATCCCACCAAACCCAAAAAGCTACGGATCTCTAACACATTCTTAGGCTGTTTCCAATCAAGCACAACCTCGATCTTTCGAGGATCAACTCGAATCCCCTCTGCATAAACAACATGCCTCAGAAAAGCTACTTCATATAACCAGAACTTACACTTGCTTAGCTTAGCGTAGAGCTACTTCTCACGAAGAATCTGAAGCACTACTCTGAGATGCTCATCATGCCCATCCTTTGTATTAGAATATACCAGAATATCGTTGATGAAAAACACAATGAACTGATCCAAATAAGGCTGAAACACTCGGTTCATCAAATCCATAAATGCAGCTGGAGCATTCGTCAGGCAAAAAGGCATAACTAGGAACCCATAATGTCCATAATGAGTCCTAAATGCAGTCTTATGAATATCCACATCCTTAACCCTCAACTAATGATACCCAGATCGAAGATCAATCTTGGAGAACACAGAAGCACCTCTGACATGACCAAACAAGTCGTCAATCCTCGGAACTGGATACTTATTCTTCACAGTCAACTTGTTCAACTGTCAATAATCGATGCACATCCTCATGGTCCCATCCTTCTTCTTAACAAATAGAACTGGTGCTCTCTATGAAGACAGACTAGGACAGATGAAACTATGGTCCAGAATCTCTTGCAGTTGAGCCTTAAACTCAGTAAGCTCTTTCGATGCCATACGGTAGGGAGTGATGGACACTGAGCCGTACCTAGAAATAGTTCAATCCCAAACTCTACTTCCCGATTAGGAGGTAATCCCAGTAACTCCTCTGGAAAAACATCTAGAAAATCCTTTACAGTTTTGGTATTCCTAATAGAAGAGTTTCCAAAATCAGAAACACAAACATAAGCCAAGTACATCTCACATCCTTTTCGAACTAGTTTCTCAGCCATAAGAGCGGAGATCACATTAGACAAGTAATCTCGAAGCTCACCAATCACTACCACCTCCATATCGTCCTTGATCCTCAGAACAACTCTCTTAGATGCGCAGTCTAAGCTGACTCAGTGCTCGACCAACCAGTCCATACCCAAGATTAAATCGAACTCTCCAAACGGAAGCTCCATTAAATTAGCCATGAAAACAATCCCTTGCACTACTAACCGAACATCTCTATATAGTTTACTAACCTGAACAAATTGCCCCAACGGAATCAGTATAGTAACCTCACTCGAAGTGCTCTTAACAGAAATCCCTAGGTTTTTCGAAATAGATAGGCTATAAATGAGTAAGTAGACCCTATATCTATCAAAGCGGTGAATGGCACATCAAAAATAAAAAGCGTACCGATGATGATGTCAGGAGCATCTCTCTCCTTTCGGTGTCATGTAACATAAACTAGCGCAAGCTGCCTTGCCTCTATCTGACCAGCACCTCTGCCCGATGCTCTCTGCCCTCGGCATATACAATTACCACCCCTAGCCTGACCACGGCCCCTAGGTGGCTGTTGAACTACCCTCTGAGGCTGCACAAATGTTATAGGCCGATCTAGGGGCCACCTAGATTTGACATGCTGTCTAAAGATAAGGACTCAGCTCGAGCCCCCTATGGCCTTTACCTTGACTTCGAATACCACATCCAAGGATACCTCGTCCACTCATTGTGATTTTGAAGTTTTATTTACATTAATAATTTTATGCATCAGTTTCAATTTTTATTAACAAATGTTTTATGCAAAAAAATCAGAATTTCTGATCTTTTAGTCTCTAAATGTTTCACTACAGTTTCGAAAGTACTAACAATGTTTCCAAAGTGACTATCTACCGTATTTCAGAATAATCTATCTAAGTTTTAAAAAACTTACAGAATCAGCGCCGGAGACTCGGTGTACCATGTACATAATCAGAGTGTTTAAAATCATTTAAAAACTAATTCTTTAAAACAAAATTTTAGAACTCAAAATTCACAGCCGAGTTTTGCAACCTGGCTCTGATACCACTAAATGTAATACCTCAAATCTGGCCTAGACGTTATGGCCGAATTTGGCGATGTCACATGAAACGGATTTTCATAACGGAGCTAACTCGATAAAAACCTTAAGCTTAAAAACCCTTAATTGCTTTCATTTAAAACATATATTCAATTAGTCGACTTACCTTAAAACGTATCATTTTAGCGGAAGCTGAGGAAAATCGTCGGGTTTGAGGAAAATAGTTCTGATTTTTAGAAAACCATGTTGTAGTAAAACCATCATGGTAATAAGCAAGTTAATTCCAAAAACCCATAACCAGATCAAACAGCGTAAAAAAGTCCAGAGAGTCCCAAAAAATACAACATCTCAAATCTCAACGCCAAAAATTAAATAAAATCATAAAACAAAATAAAACAGTAACAGCGAGTGGTCACTGTCGAGTTCTCACTGCACTGATCCGCCTAACTCTGTGGATTACCTGTACAGAATAATCAGAAAAGAGTGAGTTTGTGTAAACTCAGTGTGCAACCTCACAGAATTAAGCATGCACACATACAAGAATTTAGAATCAAACAGATACAGATTCGAGCCTGAGCCCATTACAGATACAGATGTAGATTTGGGCCTAAATCCATCTCATATTCAGACATAGATGTGTTAATCAAAATCAGAAATCAGAAATCAGAAATCAGAAATCAAAATCTTACCCCCATCCTCTACACACCAACTCTGACCATCCCTACACACCATGTGGGGTTTAAAACACCCACTTAGCGCTACACACCATATTGTACCGATGTGACACATAACATATATAACGGGGGCATGCTGCCAGATAATAGACGTAAATTTCCTTTCAGAACACTTCCTCTAATATACATCATCCCATCCCCAATATCAGATACAGAAATATACAAATATAGATAAACAGTATAACATGCTCACATGCTTACATATAAACGCACATAGATAACATATATGCAGATAATAGTGTAAGTAGACATGCATCGGTATCCTAATCAGATCAACATATCAAACAATCAGATCATCCAGTTTAGAGTTTATTTAGCCCTTACCGACATTACAGTAGGCCCACAGTTGTTTGGGATAACCTGTGCAACTGTAGGGAAAAATTCAGATAAATGGGTCGACACACCCATGTGGCCTGCCAGTATGGGCTCACACGCCAAGATTGGCCTTGCCCGTGTGGATCACACAGCTTGGCCCAAAATCCACACGCTCGTGTGGTCCACATACCTAATTTGGCCTAGCCCTTGTGGCTCACACAGCCAAACCCCGACCATCACACGGCCGTGTGCTGCGCACGACCATGACTTTTTCGACCACAAGGCCGTGTTGTCACACACGGCCTACCACACTGGCGACTAGACGCCTATGTGACATCGACAGACTGCAATTTCAACTTTTTTTGAATTCCATTTTTTTACGTTTTGGGTACACACCTGGTAACGATTCGACGTGAAACCACTCCCGAGCCTTCCAAAACCTATAAATAGAGTATCTAACATCGATTTAATAAATCATTTTGACACATTCCCTACTCGAACCAATAGAGAACCGACTTACCATCGGTTGATAAACCACCCCAAAGCACACTAAACTGACGCGGTGCAATTCCCTACTCCACAATCTGCTCCTAAATGAAATTAACATTAATCGATTACTACAAATTGCCATCGCCCAAAATCTGAAACCAACAATCAAAGAAACAAAACTCACTTACCGACCAAGTAGAAATCCAACGACCCAGAAGGACAATTCGACGATAGAATCACCCACCGAGTTGAAGAGGAATGAATATAAAGTAAAGGTTTTACCGGAAGAGGAAAAATGCCAAGGAACCCAAAGAAAAGATGGAAAAACATCAGATGAGAAATTTTGGAAGATGAGAGAGAAAATTTTGAAAAAGATAAAAAAAATTAAAATAATATCAAAATAACTCCCATATCCCTTCAAATCTCTCCTACTAACCCCTCAATCACATCCAATCCAGAATTTTAGCTGTACCGAAACCCTAACGGTCAAACAACCAAAAATAAACTCCCATGTTCACACAGAGATTCAAACATAAGAACTCTAACACACCAACACCTTGCCACTTGAACCAGCAGGCTCATTCTAATATAGAATTACAATCCATTTAATATAAGCCTACTAATCAAGGATAAGGCTTAATTCCAAAAAATAACAAAATTTGCTAAAGATATGGCTTGAACTTGGGACCTCTCACACACACCCAGAACACTTAACTACTGAAGCAGATACACAGTTGTGTCACATTTTCACAAAATCAGAAATATAATATTCACGGTGTTACAGTGTCTGTCGCCAGAACAGGGTTACGGAGCATTATTAGCGTTTTCAAAACATTTATAGATAATTCATGTCAATTATTATTCATTTTCTGAGATTATTCATAACGTCCCTTAAATGGACCCTCGAGGCCCAATATGAGAATTAAAATCGAGTTGGGACTAAATTGGCAACTCAAAAATTTTTTCATGAAATTTCAAAGTTTTTCTTAAATGCAGGCACACATACCCGTGTAGTCAAGGGACACACCCGTGTGACCCTAAGACACTCTCGTGCTACAGGATGTGTTCAACCCTATGTAGCTCTTTGACTTGTGCCACACGGCCAGCCACACGCCAATGTGAGTAAGTCGTGTGATCAATTTAATTTTCAAAAATTAGGTGCAGGGTTCACACGGCCAAGACACACACCCGTGTTCTAGGCCGTGTAGCACACAAGGCTGAGACACACGTTCATGTGCTCAATTCTGAGCATTCTATTTTTCAATTTAAGATGTAGGGGACACACGACGAAACCACTCGTCCATGTGCCAAGCCATGTGACACACACGATCAAGACACATGCCCGTGTGTCTACCAATGTGCACAAAATAAAGCCATTTCCTAGCTTAATTTCTCACCCAAATTTGCCAATAACCTACACCAACACTTACAAGTATACACCAGCCAATCCAATCACTATAGCCAAACTAATTTTAACATCTAACATGGTATATCATTTCATGCATACATATTTGTAATTTTATATTTATTAAGTATATTCATTTAGCATAACTCAATCAATCCATAATATATACTCATGATTTTGCCATAGAATAACCTTATTAGATATACCAAAACATAACCATCACTAGTCATTCCAATGGCTATATTACAAACAACATTTATAAGCCAATAATGGCCAAGTTACCTATACATGCCATTATACTAAAATGAGTTTACTATTTATACCAAAACAAGCTAGTGGATACTGTGATGATGCTACAATCGATCTCCAACCTTCGCGAGCTTCCAAGCACTATAAAACAGAGAATATGAAACCTAGTAAGCATTATATGCTTAGTAAGTTCATATAACAGGAATTAAACTTACCAATCTCATTTATTAAATTTAAGTAAACAGTAGCATGTTTTCCATTAACTTGGCAAATTAACTAATCATATGCAGTAAATCAAACAAGTTAGTTACATAAGTCTCATGTATATCAAATAAGCATAGATGAGTTCATCATGAAACACTTCATCAAACAATTCAAAAGCATTCAATACATATTTCTATTTACCTCATCATATTTCTCATGTCGAGAGTTTTATCCGTTAAACTATGGAAATATCTATAGATACTCAAATAGTACACTCAGGGTGTACAAATCTGTAAATCGTCACTTCATAATCAGAGGTACCCATTAGGGCACTTATTCAGGAAACATACTCTTGAACCACATATCAAGATGCTCAATGAGCAATGTAATCATGTAACAGGATACTTATCCGGGCATAAGAGTTTTTACTCAAAAAGCTCATAGAGCTAATCAGATATCTCCGAAGAAATAATATCAGGGAGCACCGGATAAGGTAGTAGAGAGTTCAAGCGAGCTTAACAGGACGCTCATGAAGAGTTGTGTTGGTGTCTGTATTAAATGCAAGATCACAACCGATCGCATGTCAGGACGCTCACAAAGAGCTGCGGTAGTGTGCAACACATGCTAAATCACTACCGATCGGGATGCTCACATGAACTACTTATCAGAATGCTTGAGAGGGCTATATCAGGATTACTTGTCCGAGCTAAATCCTATCTACAACATATGCATGATCACTTTCAATGTGGAAAATCACACATATCCATCGAAATTCAATATTCAAACAGAATGTAACATTTTCAGGGCTTATTTCAGGCATATGTATATTTCATGCATTTATAATAATCTTATAATTCATACAAGAACATATTATATTCAATTCAAACATAATAACATGCATTAATAAGTTACACGAACTTACCTCGATAATAGTTTGTATAAGAAAATCTACTAATCCGAAACTTTCTCTTTTCCTCGATCTAACTTCAAATTTGAGTTATCCGGATCTATATAAATGAATTTAATCATCAATTTAATACAATTCATACTCAACTATATTCAATTTACACTCTAGGCAAAATTACCATTTTGCCCCTAAAATTTTCATAAATTCCAATTTCATCCTTGGACTCGACAAATGAAATTCATGCAATTTACTCCTTATTCCAAGCCTAACCGAAATTTCAATGTAAAATTTACAGCACATGTATTTTATAAAATTTAGATTTTTTCTTCAATTTTCACAACTTTATAATTTAGTCCCTAAATCATGTTTTCATCAAAATTCACTTTGTAAAAGTTATTTTTCTATCAATAACCTTTCATATTCTGCCATAAATTTCAAATTTCCAGCATATTCATCCATGGAAAAATTTCTATACTTTGATAACTTTTCAAATTAATCCCCAAAAATAGATAGATTATACTATCTCGATTTCAAAATTATAAAAATTACTAAAAACGGGACTTGAATACTTACCCCATTAAGCTTAATTAGTTTCTTCTCTCTCCTAAGGTTTCCATGCAAATTTTGGAGAAGATGATATAAAATAAGATGATATCTCTATTATTATCTTTCAATTATTTTAGTTTCCAATTTAGTCCTTAGCCTTTTTTTTATTTTTCCATGGATGGATTACCAAAATATCTACTAACTTTTCTTTAACGGTCTAATTACCATATAAGGACCTCAAATTTTGAATTCCATAGCTATTTAATCCTTATAGCTACTCGAATTCAACTTTTTCATTTTATGCAATTTGGTCCTTTCCGTAATTAAGCATATAATCGGTAAAATTTTCTTATCAAAATTTTCATATGATATTCCTATTAAAATGCAAACCATGCAAAAATATAAAAATAAAATTTTCTTTTCGACTTGGATTTGCGGTCTCGAAACCACTATTCCGATTTCACTGAAAATAGGCTATTGCAAACTATGGTTTTTAGATACCGGACGTAAAAAAAAAGGTACTAAAGCGAAAAATCCAAATCCCAAAATCAAACCCAAAAAGTCTGAAGAGTCCAATTATTACAAAACTCCAGAATAATCCTTAAATTAAAATAAAAACCATAAACTTAATCAATTTAAGAACTCATGGTCACCGAGAGGCTCTGCCGCACTGATCCGCCTAAGTCTGTGGATTACCTCAGTATAATAGATAAGCATATGTGAGTTTTAGTAAACTCAGTGTGGAACCCAACAGAATTAAGCACGCAAACATACAAAGATCTCATATTCGATCAGATACAGATTCGGACTCATGCCCATTTCAGATACAGTCAACAGAATCAAATATATAGATCAGATATAGAAAATCCTACCCCTATCCACTACACACCAACTCTGACAATCCCAACACACCATGTGGGGTTAAAAATACCCACTCATCGCTACACACCATATCGTGCCATTATGACACAAGTCATATAATGTGTAGCCAAGCTGCCATAATATAGGCGATGATCGTTGTATAGAAAACTTCCTCCACATATACAAATGCCACCCCAAAAACAGTTATAGAAATAACAGATTAAACATGCTTATGAGCAGATAATAGTTACACGCCTAGTAGATTAAATAGACATGCACAACAGTATCATACTTAGAACAAAATATCAGTCTAACAGATCACATAGTTTTAGGGGTTGGTTTGCCCTTATCGACCCTACGGTAGGCCCACAATCGATCAGAACAATCCGTGAGACCCTATGGAAAATTTCATAATTATGGACCTACATGCGTGTGTGGACCCACATGCCTAGATTGGTCTTGCCCGTGTGGCCCACACGACCTGGCCCTGAAACCACACGCCTATGTGGCATGCTCATGTGGGCCCACATGCCCAATATGGCCTAGCTTGTGTGGCCCATACGGCCACACCCATATCGTCACACAGCCGTGTCTTGCACACGACCATGCCTTCGTCAATCACATGATCGTGTCTTGCACATGGCCACCCACATGGCTGGCTACACGCCCGTGTGGTGTCGACAGTAAATAGTTTTGGCTTTCACCGATATTTCATTTTTCACGTTTTGGGAACACACTAGTACCATTTCGATGCAAAAATAATCCCGAGCCTTCCAGAACCTAAAAATAGGGTACCAATAATAGATTTAGCAGATTGATTAACGAATTTGTCTAAAAGAAACAACACGAACCTGACTTACCGCCAACGATAACCACCTCTAATGCACTAAACCGTTGGAGTGCAATTCTCTGCTCCACAATCTACTCCTAAACACGAAGTTCCACAAATCAATCACTACAGATTGACATCGCTACAGTCCCAAATAAAAAATTAAAGAGGGATAAAACCTTATTTACCAATCAATTTAGAGAACCCGACAAAACCAACGGAACAATTGAAGATAGAACCACCAATAAAATCGAAGAAGAAGAACAAAATAATGATTTACCGAGAAAGGGAGGAAAAAAATGTCAGAAAGGGAAAAATAGAAGAAATTTGACATCAAATTTTCTTTAGAGGAGAGAAAATTTTTGCAAAAAGAAATTAATTTAATTTAAAATAAAATCAAAAGTTATCCTACCTCCCTTATTTTCCTCCTACTAACACCTCAATCTCAACCACTTCAGAATATCAGTTCAACTGAAACTTTACAAGTCAACTGAGCAAAAATCAATACCCATGCTCGCACAGGGATTCGAACACAAGACCGCTAACATACTAACCCCCTTACCACTCGAACTAGCAGGCTCATTCTGATATGGTTTAACAGACAATTTAACATAAGCCTACTCAACAAGGATGAGGCTGGGACTAGAAAAATAACAAAATTGGCAAATGTGAGACTTAAACCCAAGACCTCACACACACACCCAGAACCCTTAAGCACTGAAGCAGACATATATTTCTGTCAGATATTTACAAAAACAAAAATAAATTTATCAGGGTGTTACACACCTAATCACACTCGGAATACTCATTAGATAAACCCGTAAATGGGTCGATACAATAATACTTATCATCACAATCCAATATGTCATTATACTAACACCTCAGTGTGCGCAGAATTAGTCATAAATGTTATGACCAACAGACAGATCACAGACAAGTAACTCACATCCAGATGCATATGAATGCAATCAAGTCTTAAAAACCTATCCATCTAGCCAAAACACCTCTTCGTCCCCTGATTACACCCCAAAAGAGCTGTTTAAGCTCATCCAACCAAACACACCACATTGGACCTCGAAAGACCCATCTAACCCTACACACCATGTATGTGGACTAAGCCATTTAGATAATGATACGCATCAAGAATGGCGTATATGCAATACAGTGCATTGCAGTAAATTGCTGTACAGACATGTTGCAGTTTAAACTACCAGATTAGATAATAGTATGCAGCAAAGCTGACGTACATACAGTACAGTGCGGTAAACTGCTATACCAATAAGTTGCAGTTAAATTGCAAGATTAGGTCAGAATCAGTCTTCCTTCTATTCACAACCAACCCAAAAATTACTTTATGCATGTGCATGTATGCTAACAACCTCACAGAAATAATGAACACATTGACAGACAGAAATAGGTATGCAAACACCTAGCTAACCGGGTTCAGAATTAGATATCTCACACAATAGTCACAAATAACACATAAGTTGTAGCTCAGATCAGAGTCTTAACTACCCTCACTAAAGCCTAGTCAAGGGTCGAAACACATAGACACATTTTCAGATAAAAAACATACACAAAACTAAAATTGATGGCTTAGGGCCACATTGCTGTGTGCTCTGGCCGTGTGGAAAAACCTAAGCCATGTGGGGGTCAACACGCTTGTGTGGGAGGAGGCATACGCTCCTGTCGCTAAAACATACGCTCGTGTGAGCCAGGGACATGGCCGTGTAATAAGCCATATAACTTTCTGTCCATTTGTGCTAAAATAGAGTACAGGGTAGACATGGCCGTGTGAGGGTCTCAAACGCCCGTGTACCCACCAAACACGCCTGCGTGTCCAAAACACATGCTCATGTGGGATCTCTAAATCCCCAAATTAGCCACACATTATGTGACACCAAATCACTAAAACCCTATTTCCTAAACACACACGCCCGTATGCCTAGGGGACACAACCATGTAAAAATTGACTAATTTCCCCAAATCAGCCACACGACCGTGTGGCTAGGCCATGTGGCACCTAAATTAGCTCAAAAAACCTAAATCTCTATTGCACACGGCCGTGTGAATAGTCGTGTAGGGGCATACGCCCGTGTGCTCACAAAACCACATCGAAATTGGCTAAAAGTCTTGTTTTTTATCACTAAAATGACCCATAATCAAAGTATTTTAGAACTCATCCATAACCCACCCACTTTCAGATAATTGCAAACAGCACAAACCTCAAATGCTCAATTAACCGGACACACCTAAAGAGATCTGCGAGCTTTCACAGCAAACCTCGTACCAAATTAAACTGAATTGAATTAAAAAAACATAAAAGAAAATGAAAAGTTTTGAATCCCACACCTGATTTGCAATCAAGATGCTTAGAAACCAATCGACACAGGTTGACGACCTTGATACGAACCCGAAGCTCTTTGACACCAAAAAAAAACCGTTCACTTCTTTTTCTTTTCAAAAGAAGAAAGAAAATAAAGGAAAAATGATGGAGAATATGTCAAAAGAAAATAAAAGGAAAATAAAAAATAAAAAAGATAAAATAAACATTAAGAAAAATAAATAATTATTTCTTTTTTTACTTAAACAAATCTAATAGTTACAAAATAAAAATACCTCTCCAAAATACACACACGAGGAATCAAACCTAGAACCTAAAGGTACACTAACATTCAACTAACCACCAGAACAGTAAACCCATTCTGACACTAAAGCACAAACATTATCCCAAATGCACGACCTACTCACTAACCCTTCCTTAGAATCTCAAACTTCTAACCCTAAAAATCGGGGTGTTACACGGCTGTGTCATAGGTCGTGTCTTAAACCGTGCAACATATTGACTTGAAACACATGGTCATGTGGGGTGACCATGTGTGGCACACGGCTATGTGGCAGCTCATGTCCCAGGCTGTGTGCAACATAAGTTGCCCCTAAAACAAGCCAAAACATTAACCTTTTTCTTGCAGAACGAACCATATCATTTCCAGTCATTTTCACATGACCAAAACACTTTAAAACATACCAAAATCAACCAACTTAGGTGCCTACCAATCTACCATAAATTGACACCATAATTTAACTCATCAACTTGAATCAATTCAACATTTCAAGTTCATTCATTAAGCATAAAACATATATAACAAATGACCAATCCAAATCATACAATTCAACCATATTTTACCTATTTTTATATGAACATAAATAAATTTCACATACCATATATTTTCACTTTCATTTTCAATTCATCAACTAAGGACATTAAGACACATATAAGCTTAGCACAAATTCAAAACAAATCAAGTTATCAAATCAACATTCAAGCCCTCTTACATGCCAAAAAACACATATATCATTTAACCTAAATATCTAACCAATGTACCATCATTGGTACCACAAGATAACATCGAAATCAACTCAATATCAATGCCATAAATTCATACTTTAAACTTACATCACAGATCTACCATTTAACCACTTCATGTTAGGAAATGTGCCCATATTGTAGTAAACATGTAATTGTTTTATATTTATTTGAATGATGAATAAATAAATAAAGTTAATTTCACATTTCACTATTATGTCTTTTGTATTTATGTCTTTTACATTTTGCATGCATAACGAAATTGTGAAAATTAAATATTAGCTCATTGATTGTCCAAAGTTCAAACTAAAGGTAAGTGACATTGTAAAGAATGTTTACATTGCGAGAAAGACAACTTATTTTAGTATATAATCTAAATAAATCTGTAATCTAATAAAAGAATCAAAGTGGGCATTTGATTCAAATACTGAGATATAGATGTATTCATTGGTAGAATGATACATTGGATTGGACCCAAGATGAATTAATTCTAAATCCATTTGCGAATTAATTCACTTGTGACGTTCATAGTGTGATTTACCTAAATCCTAAGTTAGTCATTGACCATGCATATACAACTTATGTGCTTTGATATAAGTGGAGGCTTATGCTCTACAGAAGATTGAGCCCATAGCTGGTATGTTAGGTACATGACTTGTAACACCCCTAACCCGTAATCATCGCCGGAATGGGTTAAGAGGCATTACCGGACTTATAGCTCAAATCAGAAACACTATACATCAAATATCATCTCATTACTAATAAAAGTCATTCATTCACATTCAATATTCACATAAAATCGAGTATACAATGCTTAAACATGCATTCAAGACCAAATTGACAACATATAAAAGTTTATGAACTTATACAAATTTTTCTCTTTTAAAAGGTCATACGCCCGTGTGAACAAGTTGTGTACTTCACACGGTCTAGACACGCCCATGTGTCTAGGCCGTGGCAAAACAGAGCATACATACTGACTTATACACACAGCCATAAGACACGCCCGTGTTTCTGCCCGTGTGGACAAAAATAAGCCATTTGAATAGCCAATTTGCCACCAAATTTGAGTCCTCCCTACAAGCATCATTCATATATCAATGTACTACATTTTCAGTCAAATTCAACTCCAAACATGTATCAATCAATCCATAATATCATCAATCAATTTCATGTTCACTTTCTATACCAAAACATACCAATATCACATGCCAAATTTATTTACTCATACATGATCAACATCTCAAATTACCAATCTTATAACAAGATTATACCATAGATACATACAATAAAACATACTTTCCAAAAATGGACTCATACAATGCTCGAATATACACAAACATTAACATCTTTAGCGAGCCATTTTTGCATGGCTACATATAAATACACAAGTTAAAATGAACCATCTCAAAACTAGCCTATACATGCCACCTAACCAAAACTTAAAGCTTTTATTTACCGAAATGATAACCAGATAGTGTGATGACGTCTCCTTTAACTTCCAACCTGAGCAAGTCTCTAAAACTTTATAGACATAGAATAATACACGGAGTAAGCTTTGAAAGCTTAGTAAGTCATACGCAAATAATTCATTTCAATGATATTTATAAATCAATATCATTAAACCAAATTTAACAAATATCAATCACATGTACATTCATTATACTTATAAATTCATAGAGCCACATTAAATAGCTTCACTTATCTTGTTTATCAATGAACATGTAACCATACTTTCAAAATCGAATAACAACCATTACCTCATCATATAAATCAAGCTCGCACATATTCATTTCACCGCCAACCTAACCATGGTTATTTATTACGAATCATACATATAGTTATATCAAATTCTTTTTAAACCCTTCCAAATTCAAACATCTATAATTTCCTTATTCACTTAAACCAAAATTGCATATATAAATCATATATCCAACTCACCATTTTAATTCAAATACCTGTTTCAGTTTTTGAACCAAGAAATCATACATCACAGTCATGTTTCATGTTTCATAAATTTCATATCCTAAACATAGCACCACAATTTCATATAGCGAGTATATATAATACATCATACTACTCATCTTTACTCAAAATCATATCTTACTTTCATTTCACATCTTTAATCTTATGAATAGCATTAATAATGCCATTCAATCCAACTCACTTCACCATTCATTTACATAATTTTTCATCTACTTCATACTTAACATCATCAACCACATAGGTTTCGTACATATCTGTACCATTACCTTCTTATCTGCCACGCTTATCACTTCAATGCTCGAAACATTAATTCATTCAATCGTCCTTGAACATTCAATAAACTCGTACACTTAGTGCTAATTAATTAACTGAAGCTGTAATTGTATCACACACTTAGTGCCAATTAATTAGCCGAAGCTATAATTGTATCACACACTTAGTGCCAATAGATTAAATCGAACTTATATCGGCATCGCACACATAATGCCCTTTTCTCATCCGATGCTATTATAATCTCGCACACTCAGTGCCATTTTAATAGCCGTAGCTATTTCATTTATCGCACACTCAGTGCCTCAAATTCAATTCTTATTTACATATTTCAACTTCACAATTATATTCCTTTACAACTCAATTCAGCACATTTAATGCACATATATTTCAATTTAACAACATTTATTTACTTATGAATTTACCTCATACTAACACGAACAGACCGAAACGACTATTTGATAATTTTCGACTTTCCCTGATCCAAATCCGTTTTCCTTATTTCTTGATCTAATCCAATACAAATTTAACTTATTTAATCATATATTCAATCAAATTCATCTAAAAACACATAAATGGGCTAATTACACTCTTACCCCTGACATTTCACATTTTTTGCAATTTAGTCCCTATTTCTCAAAACACAAAATATTCAAAATTTGACCACACTTATGCTTGGCAAATTTTCCTCTAGTCTATATAAGCTCATATATACAATTTTTTTCACATTTTAATCCCTCAATTTCTTATTTTCACAAATTATCCCAAAATACTCAAATTCATCAAAAATCCTAATACAAAATATATTTATCTATCATCGAGCTTTCATATTTCACCATTTATCATCACAAAGCTCACAAAATCAACAATGGCATCTCATGAAATCATCATCAAATTCTAAAATTTAAGCATGGGATTTATAAAACATGAAGCAACGATCTCAAAAACATAAAAATTACTAAAAACCGGGTCAAAATGGACTTACAATTGCTTCCTCAAAGTGCCGAATTATTTTCAGCATTCAAACCCTATTTCCATGGTGATATTCAGCCAAAATGATGAACATGCAATTTCATGTTTTGTTTTATTATAATGTATTTAATACATAATTTACTATTTTATCCTTTGTAATATAACTTAGAAATCATTTAATAATTGTCCAAAATTGTCCATAAAAGTCCACTATCAATATTAAAAGCCAAAGCCAAATAACATCTTTATCAAATAGCATTCTACTTTAACATTTTACGCGATTTAGTCCTTTTACTAAATCGAGTACACATACGATAAAATTTTCACACGAAACTTTCACACATATCAATTCACATACTATAAACACTAAAAATATTATTAAAATATTTTCCTGACTCGGATTTGTGATCCCGAAACTACTATTTCGATGGGGTCTAAACTGAGTTGTTACAACTCTCCCCCCTTAGGGATTTTCTTCCCCAAAAATCTTATCAGAAAGTAAAATAAGAATTTGCTTTCACACAGTACATTTCAAATTCACATATATCTTCAGACTTCATATCTCTTTAATCTAACAATTAAGATTCTGATCTATTTTCCACTATGCATCTTATCAAACTAAATCTGCTTCTAACTGTATTGAGTTACTTTTGTTTTCTGCTTTATTACACTGATGATATTAATCTCATGAATCATTTATTCATGAAGCTCGATCCTGAACAACAGAGTTAGGAAATTTTCACATACGATATCTCATACGATGTTATTTTTATACTCACCAAATAATTTATCAAACATTATCAATGTCATATACACCAATATTTCAAGAATTTGATTTCCATTCCTCCATTTCACTATAATTTCATACTCACAGATTACTATAATTTCCGTCAAAATTATCATATGAGTTCCAGATCTTAATCCGAAACAACAATGACTAGCACCATAAGTAGACTTACCATCATAGAAACGGATAACTTAGCTGTTTAATCAAAAGAGGAAATCTATACATACCGAGAGATTTCGTCAGACGGCTAACAACATTTCAAATAACTCTATCTTTTTTAATAACAAAGATAATTCCAAAACAGAATGCATCTACACTCTATTTCTATAATTAACAAAGTCAAGATTATCACATTTTACACTTAATCATTGATATCATGTCTCGGACTGTTGTGCATCTTGTTAATCCCACATGAACAAATAAACTATCACTGAAAGTTTGTTGTAGCCGTTGTTGTTTATTTGTATAACTTTTCAATAGACACACTCTTTCTCGAAATAACAAATAATCATCAATACCACATCTGAGGTTCTGAATCTGAAATCAATTTATGTTGAACCCCTTTTTAACTTAAAATTCGCTGACACATTCCTGAATTTCCTAGATTACAACTATTCAATACCTAATAAAATCCATCACGTATTCATCGCTCAAAAAGCACACAAATATTTCCCATTCAAAACATCCGAAACTACAATCATTTCCCTCGAATAAGAATCACTAACAGACTCAAAAGTTTTTCAACAATTCAAGCTAACTTTGCTGTGCCAAGCTCAGATCTTTCTCTGACAGTAAACATTTTAAACTCTTGTAATCGTCATATATATCACATAACGCTTTATTCAACTCAGATGAAACCAGAACTAACATTTCGGTTGTTAATGTTTTTAGGAAAAATAAAGCTTCAACATTTGAACTAACTTTAATTTATCATCATTTCTCATATAGAACTGTTCCGATAGATATAATTCTGTATCAAGTCTTCAAGAAGATGAATTCTTCTTTCAAACTACCCTAAATTCACACATGTACGTTCAAAGTCTATTTCCAATACGGTGAATAAATTCAAACACATGTAACTTAATGATCTTTTCAATCATATAATTCTAGTTAGACTAAATCACTGAATCAGTCTTTTCGAAGAAATCTTTTCTTCTCCTTAGAAGAATAGCCCCAGACATATCATTATACAGATGCCACAATCATCACATAGAAATCATAATGTCATAATAAGACCGACGTCTTACCCATAACCACAGATAATATCCCGGCTGTTAAAAAAGCATTTGAACACAAAAGAAAACCAAATAGGATTTAAACAGCAACCAATGCAGAAACACAACTTTTATAACTCTGATAACGGTACTGCCGTACTTCCAAATTTCAGAACAGAAATTATAATTATAATAGCTATAACCATTTTCGTCAAATAGATATCTCTTATAGATGATCACATAGAATCATAAGAAAACCAGAATAGTAAAATTTTTAGCATCTGAAACTACACTGAATATCAGAAAATTACAACCCATATAGAATGATATCAACTCCGATGATATCCCAGAAAATGTCCAGAAAGAACAATGTCACTCATAAATATTAAAATCCACAGTAACAGAAGCAATATAATCTTCACTTATTTTCATCAGAACAATAATTAGTAGAAGTAGAGTATTAGCCTCATACGGACTTTACCGTCGATGTTCATATTCACTCAAGGGAATAAATACCAAAGATGAACCTAGCAATATTGAACATAATCCAAACAGACCAACCATACCTTCATCTATTAGTAGGTTTAGCTAACGTTCTCATACGATAAAAACTCTTTCTGAACTAAACAGTCACATATACTTTTGAGAATTACACTCAGCCATTAATACAATTCAATCATTATTTCAACTATCTAATTCTGCTATCAGAAAATTTCACATTATTCCTTCACTAACAGAAGTCAATTCAGAAAAGCTTCTAACTAATATTTTCTAAATAAATCAACTGATTGGAGTTAACTTCTTCAATAACAGTGACATCACATAATTTGAATAATCTTCGGAACTATCCAATATCTCTTTTAATACTATTTTCATTTGCTAATTCATTCTCTTTTCTGACCACATTATTAATCTTCCGAACACGGACTCCTATAACTCTACATTCGAAAACTTGTTCAACCCAAATCTTACAGATTTCATTGTAACATTTCACTGATAAGGGGGTGAGGGTAGTAAAGCCTCAAATTGCACATAAATGCACATAACACATGCTATCACCAATAGCCAATTCATTTCTAATTTCACATTCTCAAAATGTTTAATAAACATTTGGTTTTAATCACTTTTGTTTTTAACACATAGTTCATATGCCAACTCAAATCACTAATTCACAATCAAAGCATTCATATAACAATCATAGGCCACATATCACAACTTATATATTTATACCATTTCATTCATACGAATCATGCCACAATACAAAAGAAATTTCATGTTTTTCATATGGCTCAAATATTCATAGTCACTAGCTTATAAACTCATCACGTTTTCAAATAACTCACATAACAATTAATCATACACATGCATACTTTTTATTTCCAAATTTTATATAATTTCATACCTCTATGAGTCCCAACTCATCATCAACACATTTTCACTCAAACATTTGAGTACACATTCCATACTATCAGAATTAGCTCGGTTGGAAAACTTATCTGTCTCGTTAAAACAATTTTCGTAAGATTCAGGAGATATCACACTATAGCAGGTTAAACGTGGCATGTATAACTAGAATCACATACGCTATGGTAGTCCTAGAACCGACTAAACTATAGCTCTGATACCAATAAAATGTAACACTCCTAACCTGTAACCGTCGCCGGAATGGGTTAAGAGGTATTACCGGACTTATAACTCAAATCAGAACCACTATACATCAAATATCATCTCATAACTAATAAAAGTCATTCATTTACATTCAATATTCACATAAAATCGAGTATACAATGCTTAAACATGCATTCAGGACCAAATTGACAATATATAAAAGTTTCCAAACTTATAAAAATTTTCCTCTTTTAAAAGGTCACACGCCCGTGTGAACAGGCCGTGTATTTCACACGGTCTAGACACGCTCGTGTGTCTAGGCCATGGCAAAACAGAGCATACATACTAGCTTATACACACGGCCACAAGACACGCCCGTGTGCCTTGGCCGTGGTCGAAACTAACTTAAAATTTTAGGATTACCCCAAGGAACACACAGCCGTGTAACATGACCATGTGTCGCACAGAGCTGATACACATGCCCGTGTCTCTGCCCGTGTGGACAAAAATAGGCCATTTGAATAGCCAATTTGCCACCAAATTTGAGTCCTCCCTACAAGCATCATTCACATATCAATGTACTACATTTTCAGTCAAATTCAACTCCAAACATCTATCAATCAATCCATAATATCATTAATCAATTTCATGTTCACTTTCTATACCAAAACATACCAATATCACATGCCAAATTTATTTACTCATACATGATCAACATCTCAAATTACCAATCTTATGCCAAGATTATACCATATATACATACCATAAAACATACTTTCCAAAAATAGACTCATACCATGCCCGAATATACACAAACATTAACATCTTTAGCGAGCCATTTTCGCATGGCTGCATATAAATACACAAGTTAAAATGAACCACCTCAAAACTAGCCTATACATGCCACCTAACCAAAACTTAAAGCTTTTATTTACTAAAACGATAACTAGATAGTGTGATGACGTCTCCTCCAACTTCTAACCCGAGCAAGTCTCTAAAACTTTATAGACATAGAATAATACACGGAGTAAGCTTTGAAAGCTTAGTAAGTCATAAGCAAATAATTCATTTCAATGATATTTATAAATCAATATCATTAAACCGAATTTAACAAATCTCAATCACATGTACATTCATTATACTTATAAATTCATAGAACCACATTAAATAGCTTCACTTATCTTGTTTATCAATGAACATGTAGCCATACTTTCAAAATCAAATAACAACCATTAGCTCATCATATAAATCAAGCTCGCACATATTCATTTCATCGCCAACCTAACCATGGTTATTCATTACGAATCATCCATAAAGTTATATCAACTTCTTTTTAAACCCTTCCAAATTCGAACATCTATAATTTCCTTATTCACTTAAACCAAAATTGCATATATAAATCATATATCCAACTCACCATTTTAATTTTAATACCTGTTTCAGTTTTTGAACCAAGAAATCATACATCACAGTCATGTTTCAGGTTTCTTAAATTTCATATCCCAAACATAGCACCACAATTTCATATAGCGAGTATATATAATACATCATACTACTCATCTTTATTCAAAATCATATCTTACTTTCATTTCATATATTTAATCTTATGAATAGAATTAATAATGCCATTCAATCCAACTCACTTCACCAGTCATTTACATAATTTTTCATCTACTTCATACTTAACATCATCAACCACATAGGTTTCATACATACCTGTACCATTCCCTTCTTATCTGTCACGCTTATCATTTCAATGCTCAAAACATTAATTCATTCAATCGTCCTTGAACATTCAATAAACTCGTACACTTAGTGCTAATTAATTAACCGAAGCTATAATTGTATCGCACACTTAGTGCAAATAATTAGACGAAGCTATAATTGTATCGCACAAGAACTTAAATTGGTATCGCACACATAATGCCCTTTTATCAGCCGTTGTTGTTATAATCTCGCACACTCAGTGCCATTTTAATAGCCGTAGCTATTTCATTTATCGCACACCCAGTGCCTTAAATTCAATTCACATTTTACATATTTCAACTTCGCAATTATATTCCTTTACACCTCAATTCAGCACATTTAATGCACATATATTTCAATTTAACAGCATTTATTTACTTATGAACTTACCTCGCACAAACACGAACAGACCGAAAGAACTATTTGATAATTTTCGACTTTCCCCAATCCAAATCCTATTTCCTAATTTCTTGATCTAATCTAATACAAATTTAACTTATTTAATCATATATTCAATCAAATTCATCTAAAAACACATAAATGGGCTAATTACACGTTTGCCCCTGACATTTCACATTTTTCTCAATTTAGTCCCTTTTTTCACAAAACATAAAATATTCAAAATTTGACCACACTTATGCTTGGACAAATTTTCCTCTAGTCCATATAAGCTCATATATACAATTTTTTTCACATTTTAATCCCTCAATTTCTCATTTTCACAAATTATCCCAAAATACTCAAATTCATCAAAAATCCTAATACAAAATATATTTATCTATCATCAAGCTTTCATATTTCACCATTCATCATCACAAAGCTGACAAAATCAATAATAGAATCTTATGAAATCATCATCAAATTCTAAAAGTTAAGCATGGGTTTTGTAAAACACGAAGCAATGATCTCAAAAACATAAAAATTACTAAAAACCGGGTCAAAATGGACTTACAATTGCATCCTCAAAGTGCCAAATTATTTTGAGCATTCAAACCCTATTTCCATGGTGATTTTCGACCAAAATGATGAACATGCAAAACCATTTCATGTTTTGTTTTATTATAATGTATTTAATACATAATTTACTATTTTATCCTTTGTAATATAACTTAGAAATCATTTAATAATTGTCCAAAATTGTCCATAAAAGTCCACTATCAATATTAAAAGCCAAAGCCAAATAACATCTTTATCAAATAGCATTCTACTTTAACATTTTACGCGATTTAGTCCTTTTACTAAATCGAGTACACATACGATAACATTTTCACACGAAACTTTCACACATATCAATTCACATACTATAAACACTAAAAATAATATTAAAATATTTTTCTGACTCGGATTTGTGGTCCTAAAACTACTATTCCGAATAAGGTCTAAACAGGGCTGTTACATGACTTGTGTATGGCATGGCTTTACTAACAACAGTGGAATTCGTAACTCAATATCTTCTCATTGACATTGTGTGGATTAATAAATATGAAACATGGTCACGGGTTGCTTGTTCTCAAACGAGCAATTTATCACAATTATTTATTGACAGTGATCATATTAATATTTAAGAAGACACAATGGTGACAATGAGATAAAATAGGATCGTATTGAATGAACAGATTTAACTCAAAGGAATCAAGGGTATCATAAGAGGGTAACACACACCTGACAAGGTCATTGGACAAAACAATTGGCTGAATTACTTTTGTGGACTGACACCATGATTAAGTAATTGCGAATTATCAGAAATATGCTTCTGGGCATAATTGCAATCATTAGAGCCTAATTGTATATGTCTGAGTTGGTCCCTCCCCTAGCTCAACAAAAATTCGATCAAACTGTATTTGAATCAAAAGAAAATTCTACGACTTTGGGAATATTTAATTAAGTCAATTTATTCAATGTGGAATTAAATTAGTTGGTCGTGAGAATTGTTCAACTAGAGAATTTGATTAAAGAATTTTCTTGAAAAATTAATTTGGAAAATCTAAGTGATTTTTGGAAAAATTAATTTTGATCAAGTAAAATCAAATTAATCAAATCAATTAAAATTAATATGATATTTTAGGAAGGTAATTCAAGTCAGACAATTGACCCAATGGGCAATTGAACTTAAAAATTCGATCTGAGATCGTAATTGGGCCCGGGAGCCCAAACTAAGACTAAGACCCAAAAATTGGTCGAACTGAGCCTGGTGTGTGAAACCGAGCCGATGGTCCAACTGGTGGCTAGACCAGACTAGTTGGGTTGTCATTGACCCAGACCGAACCGACAATAGCCAAACTGGCTCGAGGTGCCGCAAGGGTGTTGCATCTGTATCATCAGACTGGAGGTGTCAGTGACTGCGACAGCGACAGCGATGTCCCAGTGACCGGCTGCGATTGGTCATCGGTGGTTGAGCAGTGGAAGAGTTACACTCCTACTGGGACTTTACCAGAGAATTTGATTTCAGATTAATTATCCAAAAATAATATTATTTTAATAGTTTAGTATTAAATTAAATTTAATAGTTATCTTAATAGTATTTTATTAATTTAATATTGAAGTGATTATCTTAATATTAAATTTAATCTAACATTTATCTTGATAAATATTATATTAATTTAATATTAAAATGATTTTTGTGAAATTGCAAAATTACCCCAATAGTAATTTTTGTGAAAAATTTTCTGATTCGAAGCGAGCCCACACTTGGCAGAAATGAGCTTGAGGATAGTGGAGAAGATTATTCAGTCGAAGCGCTCATCCTAGACGAATTGAAAATGTACAATTTTGATTAAGTGTTTATTACTTTAGATATCACAATCAAGATCTTGTTTTCGAAAAAATTTTAAAACTCTAATTTTTCCCTAAATTTATTTTTCGCTGCGTTTTCCAAACCTATTTTTCCAACACCTCATTCACACTTCAATGAACCAAAAGCCATCTAAATCACAAGGAATTTACAAGTAACCAAAACCCATACTTACATATATACATTTATAAGCCAACATCAAGACATATAGACAAATAAACTTAAACCACATCATATTGGCAAATAGCATTAAATAAACTCCTATTACACGCCATTTATAATTGTTAACCAAAACTACCAAAATTTTGGATGGATAGTGTGATCGTACTCCTACGCGATTCTAATCAATCGAACTTTTCGATGATCTACAAGACTAAGAAAAACAACTGCATAAGCAAATAATGCTTAGTAAGCTCGTATAATCTTAAACATAACTTACCAATTAAGCTCAATTTATATAACTCATGTATACTACCATTTACATGCTTAATAGTTAATCATTCCCTATATACAACACCAAGATCACAAGTTAGTGAACTTGTACATGAAACATATAATTTATCCATATCGTGCACATAAATTCAAAACATAGTAATAAACATTACATTTATCATCTTTCCAACTTGTATCATTCATTCTTTTTCTATCAATTACACAAATACTGTCCATTTCATAATTTAACATGTGACATATCATATATTTATTTCTCTTAAATAAAACCATTCAAACAATACTAATAAATCATATGGATGCTTTCCTTTTTCTATCCACAACATTCCACATGGATAATAGATATAGTTAAGAGTATATCAACCTATAAAACATAAAACGTATCATGAAATGGATTTCAATGCATAAACGGTCCATTACATATTTCACTTGTTACTTTTTCCATCCAATACATATATTACGTTTTCCTTTTCGTACACTTAAGTACATAGCTCATCTCATATACACACTTTTCCATTTTAAACTTAATTACCCATTGAACCAACTAGAATAACATTAGATACTTGGGAAATGCTCACACATAGTATACCTTTACATGTAACTGTAACCATATCATATAGTGCTCACATGAGCTATAAAATAAGTCTACTCACACGAGCTGTGGGTCGGGATGTTAGCTACACGATACTACTCACATGAGCTGTGGAGAATCCACAACAAATGTAGGACCTCAGCCATCGGTAGGACACCCAGGACCAGCACCCGGAACCGTATAATCTCTAATGACATGTCATTTGTATCCTAAGTATTCCTAAGGTTCAAATGGGACATATTCAATGTCGAATTCTTTATCTTCTTTCCATTACACCATTTCATATATATATAAATCAATAAAGTTCACATTTTTTTATATGTAACCATCAGTTATATTATCATTAAAATTTAATCTAAAATACTAGTTAACAACTTATAATCAATTAAAGTTATACAAAGCACAACATTAATCAATTATTCATTTAAAATAGAAATTGACATGTTTAACCATTATATGAACTCACCTCGACTATCACGATTGCACAAGTAGAACCGATGACTAATTTGAAATCTTAGCTTTTTCACGATTCAAATCCAGTTGTTGTGTATCTTGATCTAAATAATAATTTCATTCAATTAAACAATTTAAATAACTTAAAATAATTAATTCAAGCCTATAACTCATTTTAATGTAAATTTACGAAATTATCTCTAACATTCTAAGTTTTATGCAATTTAGTCCCTAAACCTTAAACTCACAATTTAACCACAACCTATGAAATACCAAGCTAGCTGAATTTTCTAGGGGTTCAAAACAGCCCAAATCTTCCACCATTTCACATTATTTTCATTGAATTTTACTATTTCTCAAATAGGTCTTTAAACACAAAATCATCAAAAATCACTTAATAAGATACTTATATTTAATTATCAATTTTAATAACCTGTCAACTAAATTCAAAAATACTTCAAACTCATTCATGAAAAGTCCCTGAACTTTTAATAATTTTACAAACTGACCCCTGAGCTAGCTAGATTAAGCTAATACGAGCTCAAAAACATAAAAATCACTAAAAACGGGAATCAAACACATTCCATGCATAAAAGATTTAAATTAGCCGAATGTCCTCCCTTCAAAAATGGCATTTTACGGTTTGGAGAAGAAGAACATCAAATAACTATGATGTTTTTGTTTTTGTTTTTGTTTATTATATTATCAACTTAACTTTTACTTTAATTAATTAAAGAAACATATATTAATATTAAAATCAAATACCAACCGCACTTACGAATTAATTATGGCTTAATAGTGTATAAACTCTTGTAACTTTAATAATTTAGTAATTAACACCTTTTAACGAATAAAACTCCCTCTTGCATCTTTAATAACTTAGTCCTATTTACCTAATTAACTCTCTACACATTAAAATTTTTGGACAAAATTTCAATACACCTATTTAATCACTCCGTAAATATTTAATAAAACTATTTATAGCTCGATTTACAAAAACGAGGTCCCAAAACTTCATTTCCCAAAACCACTTGACTTTAGGGACAAACCACTTGAACATAACTATTTATTCACTTTGCAAAAATAATCAAATAAAAAATTCAATATATCGCTATTATTGACTTATAAATATTAAATAATAATATTTATGGACTTACTCGTCAAATTTGTGGTCCCAAAACAATTATTTCTGACACCACTAAAAAACGAGCTGTTAGAGAGTTGTTGAGAGGAAAAATAGAACTTTAGAAGAAATTACTAGAACCATGCTTTGTGAAACTAATTTACCCAAATATTTTTGGACAGAATCCACAAACACCACTTGCTATATTGTTAATAGAGTAATGATTAAACCTATTTTAAGGAAAACTCTATATGAAGTTTTCAAAAACAAGAAGTCTAACTGTAACACCACCCACCCGTATCCAACACCGGGACAGGGCTCGAGGCATTTCCAGACTTAAACATTCATAAACATACAAAACCAGGTCACCAAATTTCTCCCAAAAATTAAAACTTCTGGAACATATGCATATCATCCCTTATACAGGCCATTGAGACCTATAATCTACATTAGGGCGGCTCGGGACAAAACCAAAAACATTCGGTAAACTTTGGGCAACTTAAAAATTTCTAGCTTAGGAGTGTCACACGCCGGTGTAGATGGGCCGTGTAGACTCAAACGCCCGTGTGGCTTAGGGTACGCCCATGCCCTTAGTCCATGGGCAACACTGACTTTTAAACACGGCCATGGCACATGCTCGTATGGACTACCCGTGTTCAATATTGACTTTGGGAAATGGCTATGGGACATGCCCGTGTGGCCTACTCGTGTCTTATACTAACTTATAAATTAAACATCCATGTTAAGGGCACTAACAACTTATTACCATATCACACATTTATTCCATGGCCATGACCACCTCGAATGGTCCTAAGGCTTTCACCATGTACATATGCCATATACTTCTTATACATAGTAAACAAGTATAATCACATACCCACATCACAAGACATTTACACATATCATGGATGAATAGGCTTACAAGCCAAAATCATTATAAGCCACATCTCATGGCTACATACAAAAAATCATTATAAGCCAATACATTTGGCTAATCACAACAACATCAATCATAGAAAAACTAAGTCCCTATACATGCCACTCACTTGAACACGTTTAACATATACATGTCAATACTCCAAGGGTAAAGGCTCGATAGTGTGATGCTGCCTCCGACGATCTCCAACACCGAGCTGACTAGTCAAAACTAGAAAAAAAATTAAAAGGGGGAGTAAGCTTTACGCTTAGTAAGTCCATATTAAATAATAAGCATTATAATAACATGTTTCCTTAGGTAAAATAACTATAATTATGCTTTTATTCATATTCTGGTCAAGCTGTCTACTCGAGTCATAGTCGATAAATTATTTATAACTAGAGCTAAGGAACACCAAATTAATATCGGTTAATTTTCCCAGAAACTAAACTCTTTTTTATTCTTATCATAAAATTTTCAGAATTTTTGGTTTACCCAATAAGTA
Organism: Gossypium hirsutum; assembly: GCF_007990345.1. Taxonomy (NCBI): domain Eukaryota; kingdom Viridiplantae; phylum Streptophyta; class Magnoliopsida; order Malvales; family Malvaceae; genus Gossypium; species Gossypium hirsutum. Next base: position 45,092,603 of record NC_053430.1, on the reverse strand, counting down.
CAGTTTATTATTCAATGTCTCCCCTGTTTTGCTGTTTGATAGCTTTGACCTTTCTTCACTAAAATTTATTTATCTCCTAGTATGAGACTCAGATAATGTTCCTGTCTCTTTCTCCTGAAAGTAGACTCATTAAGGATTTCAATCATAGGAATTTTAACTCATAATTATATTTTTACAATTTCTAGTGATTTTCCAAAGTTGAGACAGGGGAGTCTAGAATCACTCCGACTCTGTCTCACAAGAATTCAAATATCTCATGATACAAAATTCTTTTGCTTACACCGTTTCCTTTATGTGAAACTAGACTCATTAAGATTTAATTTAATATTTTATTCAGTCTTAATTCAATTTCCACAATTTTTGGTAGATTTTAAAATCCAGACCAATGCTGCTGTACCAAATCTGTCTTAGTGCAACAAGATAATAACCATCACAAATTTGTCATAGAAATTATTCTCATAAATATCATTCATTCATTTACACCATCGTCATAATTCCATTTCATTTCACATGTCAAACACGTGCTCATAGGTTTCGAGTACTTACCTGTGCTATCGTTTAGCATTGCACTTGTCCAAACATGACAACTTACATGCATCATAATATTATCATATAATATACATTATGTATCATGGCAAGAACCTTTTATGTCATTTCTCATATTAATCTCGTTGAATTTCTTAGAATTTCGATGGATATCCCATTCACCGTCAATTCATACAAGTGATCATTTCATATGTGCACTCCCGCAAACCTCACATCTTACGGCTGGATTACCAGTCCAGGCTAAATCCCTTGTAACAAAAAGCACTCTTAATGAGCTCGGATCTAAATTACTAATCTAGGCTAAATTCAGACCCCAATCGGATTACCCGTCCGGGCTAAATCCTTAATGCACACATATTCTTCGGGATGCTTGGTCACTTAAGGAACACCCGTCCAGGCTAGATCCTTTCTATATTTGAGATCAACGGATTACCCGTCCGGTCTAAATCCTTTACTGCAACACATGCAGGATCTCAAATCATGTAAGCCATGGTTTATCCATCAAATTTCCCTTTTTATTCAACCGAGATTTTTTTCTCTTTCCATCAAGTATCTCATTAGACATAGCCGCTCATGCAACGTACATCCAATTTAACACATTTCCATGTTTATTTAGACATTAGTCCATAAGATAAACATGGTATTGCATATAATTATAATTTGACATTTGTTACAATATATAATCTTCATATCAACTAAATAAATATCCATCACACAATGTTAACACATCAATTTAGGTTCAAGTATGAACAATAATAATATCATTGCATTATCATTAACATATGAACTTACCTCGGTTTCGAGTACGACTATTTATTTCGAGTTTGTGCTTAACCTTGTTCAGCCTCGTTCTAAACCCGAATCTTGTTTTCCTTGATATATAATATCAAATTTAGCCTACTAATTAGTCATATTTTTACAAATTTTCATTTTGAGCCCTAAATTTTTACATATTTGCACTTTTTCCCCAATGCTCAAAAATTAAACTTTATCCTATTTTCTTATGTTTTATGACATTCTGATCATTTTTCATAACTATGAGAGCCCCCAATTTCCACTAAATCACCCATTTATGGCCAATTTTACAACTTTTACAAAACGGTCCTTTCGGACGTTTTCATCAAAAATCGCTTAGTAAAAACCGTTTATTAAACACCTAACACTCATTTTCTACCATTATACATCAAAATACAAGCATGTCATTCATGGGTAAATTTTAAACACAAACCCTAGCTCAAAATAATAGTAGAAATAGCTAGAGCATGTTACCGGGATTTCAAAAATGTAAAGAACATTAAAAACGGGGCTCAGAATCACTTACTATTGAGCTTGGAAGCTTGGCCAGACCTTAAACATGGCTGCCCTAGGTAAATTCGGCTGAAGCAAGAAGAAAGTGACACATTTGGGTTTTAAAATTTGTCTTTTAATGCATTTTACCCCTAAATGACCAAAATGCCCTTTTTACCTTTCTTTGACATTTTATCCATCCAAGGTCATTTTTGTCCAAAAAGTTATAAAATGGTCTAATTACCATTTAAGGACCTCCCATTTAAAATTTCATAACAATTTGATACCTCTAACATGTAGAACTCAACTTTTGCACTTTTTACAATTTAGTCCTTTTGACCAAATTAAGTGCCCAAACGTCGAAATTTTCAAACAAAATTTTCAAAAAATCATTTCGTGAAATCGTAAACCATAAAAATATAATAATAATACTTTTTTTACGTTGGATTTGTGGTCCCGAAACCACTGTTTCGACTAGGCCCTAATTCGGGATGTTACAGTTCTCCCTCCTTTAAGGATTTTCGTCCCCAAAAATCTTACCAGAAGAGTGGTTTAGTTCCTCATAATCTTTACTATCTCATAATTACTGCTAAAGAACGTTTTACTTTAGCTTTCATTAAAATTCATGGTCTTATTTAGCTTTCCCAATAACTCATGATATATGAAAGTCGGTATCCCAATCCAATTAACCAAGACTAGCTTCCCAAGAAATCTAATACTCTCATCAATACATGATTCCATTAACTCGTTTGGAAAATTTAACATTTACCAAGACGATTTGTGAATTTTATCATATGTCAACCACAAATCCATACATCCTTTTTCTCTTTTAAATATAAGAATAATCCTGACAAGAAATCCATAATCATCTCATTTTCATTTCTATTCTAATATCACTACTGACGAAGATCGTTCTGATATCACCCGATGTTCAGAAATAGTCCTAATAACCTTTCATGTATTCAATTACAAAGATTAGAAATGTCGAGTTCTAAACTTGATCATCAATATATTACTCTTGTGATTTTTCTTGCAAACTCTCTGCATAAGCCCGAAATTTTTATTTCAAATACTTGTAACCACATTCTTCCCTTCTTAGAAATCAGGCAATAATCGACTTAAGTCAGTTGCACAATCTCACACTCAATTCCCTTTAGGACAGTAGATACATTAGCCATCCCATTGCTTTACTGAATTAAGACACATCACAATTTATTCAATAACACATTATTGAAATTCAAGAAATTTTTTCATTCAGCACATACCCCATCGGTTCAAAGACTTTGGTCAATAACATTCTCGCTCATTCAAAGCTTTAATAACATGTAATAGACCATTCAACTTTCACAAGACGGAAACTTTATCATTCAGAACAGCTTTAAATCGTATTAGGGTCTCTTAAGATATATATATATATATATGCACTTTCATTCAAACAATCTATCATTTATCCAAAGAGAGGTAAAATCTTGTTTCCAGACATGAATACTTTATTTAATCTTTCAAATAATGATCAATACCACTTGAACCACTGAGCCGGTATTAATCATCAATAAATGACATTTTCAAAGTTCCTCTTTTTCAGTTGATAGGACAGTCTGACATGAAACCATTCAAACTCACTTATCATACTAACCAAAGTCCATTTCAATTGCATTAGCTCAAGATAACAAAAATGCCTCAATTGAATGCATTAACTTGGATTAACTTACTCGAGGAAAGGAACCCACCATACAAACTGAAATTGCAATTTTCATCATGTATGCCTTTATTGATATCAGTTCTTTACACGAAGATTTAGAGAAATCTAGATATGGAAGTCATCACTTACTATAATCAAAACCAGGAACACGTTTATAATCGACATAGCCATCATAGGTTGAAGAACATACATTGGATACAAGTGATCATTGGTAATTTTACGAGATGAAGTTAACAAGAAAACCAGAATAAAGAAATCAATGACAGAGGAATCCAAGATAAAGATATCCAAGGTACAGAAATTCAAGATACCATATCATAATGAAAGACCCAGAAAAATGTTCATAAGAAAGATGTAAAGGATCTTGATACTTCTTCAGAGAAAAGAAGTCCAGAAGAATACATCAATCCAACCCACTGGGATTAAATGCAATAAGGATAATTTATCTTCCCATAGATGTATATTGAATAGAGCATCAATTTGGAGAAACAGATTTATATCATCGTGCGTATTATTTCATAAAGTCCCATTAGATGGAATGTAATTGTAACAGCCTAATTTTCAGTGGTGTCGGAACAGTGATTCGAGATCACAAAATCCGACAAATGAGTAGGAAATATTATTAATTTAGTGAGTATAAGTTAAATGTGAAGTTAGGAAAAATTTTGAAATAGTGAAATGTACAAATATATATATATATATTAAAATAATTAGAATTGAAAACGAAGTATTGAGACCTCGGGAATTTTAAATCGAGCCATAAATATTTTTATAAATATTTATGGATTGTTAATAAGTTAGTATTTTAAGTTAGTATTAAAGTTTCGTCAAGAAATTTTAAAGTACTGATAGCTAATTGAACAAAAAGGACTAAATTGTATCAAATACAAAATTTGGGAAATGATTAAATAGCTTAAATGATAAAAGAAAGAGGATTTAAAAGGCAAATAGACCCAAGGTCTATTTGGGCTGGACGACAAGAGCATGAAATCACCAAGAAAATAAGGGCAAAATTGAAAATTTGCAAAATTTACTTAATAAAGCTAGGACTAAAGTGGAATTATCTAGATTTCTCTTTATTTTTCTGCATTCTCATCAGCAAAAACACCATGGAAGAGTTCCCTTAAGCTGGTTTTTCATATTTTTACTGCAAGTAAGTTCAATTCTTGATTATTTCTTGAATTTTTTGTGTTTTTGTGACTTTTACAACTAGGTCCATTTGTTGAATTCATTAGTTCTTGATTCTATGAAAGAAATTGAAAGTTTCTATGAATATGTGCTGGAAGTATATGATGATTTGATATAGAATTAGAGCTTTAAATTGTTTATATGCTGATTTTATTGAAAGAATTGAATAGAAAGTGAATGTTTGGGACCTCAATTGTAAAAGAGTTTAAAGTTAGAGTTTTATGTAGAAATTCTGAATTTCAATAGTTATGAAATAACTTATAATGTCTAGGAAAAGTATTAATTGAGAAAATTAGTTTAATTGAGGGGTTAATTAAGTACGGACTGAATTGTATGAACTGTGAAATTTGGGGCAAAATGAAAATCAACATTTTGCACTAAAACAGTTTTGGACAGCAACAATAGTCTGACTTTGAAAAATCTCCAAAAATTTTAGAAATCTAATTAGAGGATGAATAAAATATGAAATTAAAGCCTATTGAGTCTAGTTTCTTATAGAAGAAACGGTGTAAGCAATGGAATTGTAAATCATGAGATATAATAAGTTTTGTGAGACAATGTCAGAATGATTTCGGGTTCCCTTGTTCTGAATTTGGAAAATCATCAAAAATTAGAGAAAAACAATTAAAGGATTAAATTTATATGTTTAAAATCCTTAAAGAGTCTATTTTCAATATAAACAAGCGGGAACATCATCGAATCTCGTATGATGAGATAATTAATTCTTAGTGAAGAAGAGTTGGAACTGTCAGACAGCAGAATAGGGGCAACTTTAAAGAATAAACTATACTTATTGGCTAAACCAAAAATTCTGAAAATTTTATGGTAATAAGATAATAAGTCTAGTTTCAGGGAAAATTAGCGGATCTTAATTTCGAGTTCTGTAGCTTAAGATATAAATAATTTAGTGACTATGACGCAAATGGACAGTTTTGAATATACATAAGTAAATAGTGAAATTATTGATAATGTTACTTGTTGCATGTTATATAAATTAAGGATGTGGAATGGAGAGGACAAGGAGGAAAATATGTATGAAATTCATCTAGCATGGCTAATTTGCATGTTTTAGGCTCATGGACTAAATTGAATAAAAGTAAAATTTTATGGGCAATTTTGTAAAAAAATGTTAGATATGACCAATTTGCATGAAATGGATTATTTTATTATTTAAATTACAAAATTGAATGAAATTATTAATTTAGCTCAAGATCAGGGAAAAACATGTTTTAAGGATTAAATTGAAAAGTGTTGAAATTATGAAAAATTCTGACATTTTATAGAATTCATAGGTTGTTATCAATTTGTGTGAGAATAACGGCTGGAAATAAGGATTAAATTGCAATAATTTTATTTTATTTTAACCTAAGGATGAAATCATCATTAATTAAAAGTTTAAGGGTAAAATGATAATTTTGTTTAGAGCATTAGTTGAATGTATTATAACATGAAATAAATGAAAGCGATGATCAAATTTCTTTATAAAGATCCGGATGACTTGAATACGAGACTTGAACGTGGAAAAGAAAAGATACCGGATTAATGAAATATCTGATAAATGAATCGGTAACTCTGGTAATGCTCCGTAACTCTATTCCGGTGACGGATTCGGGTTAGGGGCATTACATTTATTGGTATCAGAGCTAAGGTTTAGTCAATTCTCGGACCAAACGTTGCATATGTGAAGTCTAGAAATACATGCCATTATATAACTTGTGATAAGATAATTTAATATCTTCCAGCTCTGATGAGATTTATTTTACTTAAAGATAGAGATACTTTCCCAACCAAGCTAATTACGATAATGTTGAAAATGATACTCAAATATGTGAGCAAAAGTAGATTATGATGAGTCGGAACTCATAAAGGTATGAATAAATGTTATATTTAAATTTATGTGTATAATAAGTAAAATTTTAAGGTAAGTATCAATATTGAATTAAATTTGTATGGATATATGTGATTGATGTGGAAATAGAATTTTGGATATATGTTATATTTGAAAATTTTATTGATTGGGAATGTGATGAAATTGATATGAATATGTGATTAATTGAAATGTGTATTGATTGGAAATTGGAAAGTGAATTGAATACCTTATTAACTGTACCGGACTGAGTCGGATATAGTTGGCATGCCATAGGATTTTGAGAAGGGATTTGGAGATGAGATTTGGATATGCTGATGTTTATATCCTTCGGATTTATCCGAAGAGGCACTTTGTGCTATTCTGGTGTGTTTTGGATGGATTATATTATTCTGGTGTGTTTGGGAGGATTATATGATACTGGTGTGTTTTGGAGGATTATACTGGTGTGTTTTGGAGGATTATACTGGTGTGTTTTGGTTGGACATTTTGGTGTGTTTGGATGGAATCCGTGTATCCGCCAAAGTCCGACTCTTGTTAATAGGGGTAAATATGAATATTAAGTGAAATTGAAATGAGAATTGAATTCCCTATTAACTTGTCGGACTAGTCGGATATAATTGGCATGCCATAGGAACTGGAAGTGTACGGAATTTGTCGGCTTTACTGATCAAGCACTTTATGTGTCATATTTCAGGCACTTATATGTCGTATTCTTATCAAGTACTATGTACCGTTTTAGGCACAATGTGCCCTACTGGTGTGTTTGGTTGGATCCGTGTATCCGTCTAAGTCCGAGTTATGTTAATAGGTTGAGTAAATGAAATGACAAAATCGAATGAATTTGATTGATTAAACTATAGAAAGTGTGAAAAAGTGGAATTATGAAAAGAAATGTGAATTGTGAATTGAAATAGAGATATGAGATTGAAAGCTTGCACCAAAGGTTCATGAATTGATTAAAGATAATATAGATGATATATGATGCCATTTGATGAAAGACTATTGCCGAGATATGAAATTAAAGCATAATTAACACATATTACTTATATTGTTACATGTTTGATGTCTATTATTTATTATAGTGTTTATAATTTGAATTATGGTAATACCACTAAGTACAAACATACTCAACGTACGATTATATTACTATAATTCAAATTATTTATTATTAAATGTTAAATTTAAATTATTTATATGGTAAGAGAAGTATGAGTTAGTGATATTGAGATATTTGAAATGTGTTTATGATGAGAAGGAACTTAGAAATGTAAGAATAGAAGTTCATGATATGTATGTGACAATGTACGAAATGAGATAATCAAAAGTTGAGAAATGATGAAACGTGAATGAAATGAAAGTTTATATTGTGATTAACTTATCTATGTTTGTGTGGCATTCATATGATATTATGTGTCTGACTTGTTTGGTTAAGTAAATGCTATGAGTAAATTTACTCAAAATTCATGGAATGTATGTTTAAGTACACTAGTTTGAAATGGATAATTGAAAAGTTCGTGTAACATAATCATGTATGTTAATTTGTTTGAAGTGAATTATGTAATTGTGATGATATCATGTTGATGATAAACGCTAAGTTATATGTGTGTATTTATGAGAACTTAGTTAGAGGCTTTACGACCTCACCTTCTTACCAATGTTGTATTTTATAATGAAAATTTACAAAAAAAAAATGTTGAATAAGTTCACAAATGTGAAACTAATAAGTACAGTAATGGAATAATTAATAATGCAGACGGAGTTGAAAATAGTTTGACAAGTGAATACGGTTTTAAAAAAAAAGATATCAGATTATTCTAAAGATCATTCAGATTACGTAATGTCACGGTTAAAGAAAAAGTTAACCTCGGCTAGTCGACTTATTCAGATACAATGTCTGAAGTATGTGTTTGCTGAAATTTTTCCCGAATTGGGTTTCGTTAGTGAATGGAATGATGCGGGGTTCATGATGACAGAATTAGTAAAAAAAATGATAATTGAGTAGTAAAGATGTCTGTGTGTGATAGTTACAGTTGAAACGAATATGATCATCTTTTTTGGGTATTCTATATATTCTTTTATCCTCAGAGATATGTGTATGTGGTTGTTCAGTCTCTGGTGGAGTTCTGATGTTTTGAGAATGCTAGTTAATTATGATGTTAGACGAAAGCCCTATTGGTCTAGTCGGTTTATGATCGTCATTTCTTCATCTTCTTGGAATTCTATTTTAATATGTTGGAAATGAAGTTAATGGTAAAATTTATGTGAGACTATTCTTATGTTTCTACTGATTATGATTTTGTTTTATACATGCGGGAAATATATTATCTCTGTTATGATGGAAGTCTAGAGTCGGTAAGCAGTGTTTTTCTTCTAGCTTTCTTTGAGAAATTATCAAGATCTTTATTATCTTCTTGTGAGTTAGATGTACTAGTGATTGCACGAGCGTTACATAATATCTTTGAGTTCATGTTCAGATGTCTATTTGTTAGCAAGTAAGCCGAACATTAAGAACACTTAGGATTATTGCAGTCAATGATAATACTAGTGTGTTATGAGATAGAATGACTATAGATTTTGAATTGGGATTGTCATTAACATCGAAAAGGAAAATGTTATTTAGTTTATGGTTGTTCATTTGACAAAGAAAGATCTGTATGATCATTTCAGTAGGTACAGAGTTTTCATTTGACAAATCAGCTGAGTATATGTATCCCTGAGAGGGTAATTTAGAATTTTGACAGTATGTTCCAACATTGTGTTCTAGAGTTCAAAGGAGAATGGAAAAAGATATTCGAGGTTAAATCAAATTGTGATTCTGAGAAGTTAGTAAAGGTGTTTTATGAGTGTTGAAAGCAACTTCTTCTGGTAAGATTTTCGGGGACAAAAATCACTAAAGGAGGGGAGAGTTGTAACAGCCTAATTTTCAGTGGTGTTGGAACAGTGATTCGAGATCACTAAATCCGACAAATGAGTAGGAAATATTATTAATTTAGTGAGTATAAGTTAAATGTGAAGTTAGGAAAAATTTTGAAATAGTGAAATGTACAAAATATATATATTAAAATAATTAGAATTGAAAACGAGGTATCGAGACCTCGGGAATTTTAAATCGAGCCATAAATATTTTTATAAATATTTATGGAGTGTTAATAAGTTAGTATTAAAGTTTCGTCAAGAAATTTTAAAGTACTGATAGCTAATTGAACAAAAAGGACTAAATTGTATCAAATGCAAAATTGTGGGAAATGATTAAATAGCTTAAATGATAAAATAAAAAGGGTTTAAAAGGCAAATAGACCCAAGGTCTATCTGGGCTGGACGGCAAGAGCATGAAATCACCAAAAAAATAAGGGAAAAATTAGAAAATTGCAAAATTTACTTAATAAAGCTAGGACTAAAGTGGAATTATCTAGATTTCTCTTTATTTTTCTGCATTCTCATCAGCAAAAACACCATGGAAGAGTTCTCTTAAGCTGGTTTTTCATATTTTTACTGCAAGTAAGTTCAATTCTTGATTATTTCTTGAAATTTTTGTGTTTTTGTGACTTTTACAACTAGGTCCATTTGTTGAATTCATTAGTTCTTGATTCTATGAAAGAAATTGAAAGTTTCTATGAATATGTGCTGGAAGTATATGATGATTTGATATAGAATTAGAGCTTTAAATTGTTTATATGCTGATTTTATTGAAAGAATTGAATAGAAAGTGAATGTTTGGGACCTCAATTGTAAAAGAGTTTAAAGTTAGAGTTTTATGTGGAAATTCTAAATTTCAATAGTTATGAAATAACTTATAATGTCTAGGAAAAGTATTAATTGAGAAAATTAGTTTAATTGAGGGGTTAATTAAGTAAGGACTGAATTGTATGAACTGTGAAATTTGGGGCAAAATGAAAATCAACATTTTGCACTAAAACAGTTTTGGATAGCAGCAATAGTCTAACTTTGAAAAATCTCCAAAAATTTTAGAAATCTAATTAGAGGATGAATAAAATATGAAATTAAAGCTTATTGAGTCTAGTTTCTTATAGAAGAAACAGTGTAAGTAATGGAATTGTAAATAATGAGATATAATAAGTTTTGTGAGACAATGTCAGAATGATTTCGGGTTCCCCTGTTCTGACTTTGGAAAATCATCAAAAATTGGAGAAAAATAATTAAAGGATTAAATTTATATGTTTAAAATCCTTAAATAGCCTATTTTCAATATAAATAAGCGGGAACATCATCCGAATCTCGTACGATGAGATAATTAATTCTTAGTGAAGAAGGGTCGGAACTATCAGACAGCAGAACATGAGCAACTTTAAAGAATAAACTGTACTTATTGGCTAAACCAAAAATTCTAAAAATTTTATGGTAATAAGATAATAAGTTTAGTTTCAGGGAAAATTAGCAGATCTTAATTTCGAGTTCTGTAGCTTAAGATATAAATAATTTAGTGACTATGACGCAAATGGACAGTTTTGAATATACATAAGTAAATAGTGAAATTATTGATAATGTTACTTGTTGCATGTTATATAAATTAAGGATGTGGAATGGAGAGGAGGAGGAGGAAAATATGTATGAAATTCATCTAGCATGGCTAATTTGCATGTTTTAGGCTCATGGGCTAAATTGAATAAAAGTAAAATTTTATGGGCAATTTTGTAAAAAAAATGTTAGATATGACCAATTTGCATGAAATGGATTATTTTATTATTTAAATTACAAAATTGAATGAAATTATTAATTTAGCTCAAGATCAAGGAAAAACATGTTTTAAGGATTAAATTGAAAAGTGTTGAAATTATGGAAAATTCTGACATTTTATAGAATTCATAGGTTGTTATCAATTTGTGTGAGAATAACAGCTGGAAAAGGATTAAATTGCAATAATTTTATTTTAATTTAACCTAAGGATGAAATCGTCATTAATTAAAAGTTTAGGGGTAAAATGATAATTTTGTTTAGAGCATTAGTTGAATGTATTATAACATGAAATAAATGAAAACGGCGATCAAATTTCTTTATAAAGATCCGGATGACTTGAATACGAGACTTGAACGTGGAAAAGAAAAGATATCGGATTAATGAAATATCTGATAAATGAATCGGTAACTCCGGTAATGCTCCGTAACTCTATTCCGGTGACGGATTCGGGTTAGGAGCGTTACATTTATTGGTATGCCAGAGAGACATAGAGCAATACATATTATGTACCAGTCAGGCCATCAATATTTTCGTCTATACATCATGATTAGGAAGCACTCCCACAAATCAAGGATTTTATCAATAGGGAAGCAACCGTAAAAATATTTCCGGGAATAGTTAAACATACAGAATACATCGGAAAAGACTGCAATAATCTGGTATCCTACCTTTCAATATTATTCCTTCAGTTATTTCTACCATCGTAAATCTCACATTATGCTTCTCATTAAAGAAGTTCAGTTTTGAAGAAATTTCCAGTTAATACATTTCCCAACATCTTACCTTACTAGTCCTGTCATTATTTATCAACCCGATTTAATCTCTGATCGTGTTCATAACATCTGAACCCTTTGGTATCATATTTGTGGACTTATTCAATACAATTCTTGTGAAATTCCTTCACAAAACACCACTCTAGTAAGGGGGTGGGGTTGTAAGATCCCTAACTCGTTTCTCATACTCATATACATATATCACTAGTTCATTATCAAAATAACATTTTCATAAAGATATCATTCACTTTAGGCAAACTTTTATTCACGATCATATGACAAGAACTTTTCAGTTATCTTATTTAAACAAGTATATTTAGGTATGCATTCTATGGATTTTGGACAGCCTACTAATCTCATTCATTCAATCCAACAAATTAGGCATATAACCTTTTATAAAGGCCAAACAAATATGGACAAATAAATCACAGTTTAAACTTTCATCTCATATGTTATCGCATACAGATCATGAACTTTTATTCATATTATTCAAATTCTAAGCTCATCATAATTGTACTTTACCCGAATGCCTTAGCTTTTCATCAAACATGGTCGGTATAGCTCGGTTGGAGGGCACCATTGTCTAAACAAAATGGCTCTCATGCACGTCGGGAGACATCACACTATCATAGATAGATGGCATGTATAGCTGAACTCTCATACATATGCTAGGTTAGTCCGAGAACCGACTAAACCATAACTCTGATACCACAAAATGTAACACCCTCACCAGTATCCAACACTGGGACAAGGCTCGAGGCATTACCAGACTTAAACATTCATAAACATACAAAACTGGGTCACCAAATTTTGCCCAAAAATTAAAACTTCTAGAACATATGCATATCGTCCCTTATACAGGCCATTGAGGCCTATAATCTACATTAGGGCAGTTCGGGACAAAACTGAAAATATTCTGTAAACTTTGGGCAACTTAAAAATTTCTAGCTTAGGAGTGTCACACGCCCGTGTAGATGGGCCATGTGGACTCACACGCCCGTGTGGCTTAGGGCACGCCCATGCCATTAGTTTGTGGGCAACATTGACTTTTAAACACGGCCATGGCACACCCCCGTGTGGACTGCCCGTGTTCAATACTAACTTTGGGACATGGCTATGGGACACGCCCGTGTGGCCTACTTGTGTCTTATACTAACTTATAAATTAAACATTCATGTTAAGGGCACTAACAACTTATTACCATATCACACATTTATTCCATGGCCATGACCACCTCAAATGGTCCTAAGGCATTCACCATGTACATATGCCATATACTTCCTATACATAGTGAATAAGCATAATCACATACCACATCACAAGACATTTACACATATCATGGATGAATAGGCTTACAAGCCAAAATCATTATAAGCCACATCTCATGGCTACACACAAAAAATCATTATAAGCCAATACATTTGGCTAATCACAACAACATCGATCATATAAAAACTAAGTCCTTATACATGCCACTCACTTGAACACGTTTAACATATACATGTCAATACTCTAAGGGTAAAGGCTCGATAGTGTGATGCTGCCTCCGACGATCTCTAACCCCGAGCTGACCTGTCAAAACTAGAAAAAAATTGAAAGGGGGAGTAAGCTTTATGCTTAGTAAGTCCATATGAAAGTAATAAGCATTATAATAATGACATGTTTCCTTAGGTAAAATAACTATAATTATGCTTTTATTCATATTTTGGTCAAGCTGTCTACTCGAGTCATAGTCGATAAACTATTTATAACTCTAGCTAAGGAACTCCAAATTAATATCTATTAATTTTTCCCAGAAACTTGACTTATATCTATTCTTATCATAAAATTTTCAGAATTTTTGGTTTAGCCAATAAGTACAATTTATTATTCAAAGTCTCCCCTATTTTGTTGTTTGAAAGCTTCGACCTTTCTTCACTTAAATTTATTTATCTCCTAGTATAAGACTCAGATAATGTTCCTGTATCTTTCTCCTGAAAGTAGACTCATTAAGGATTTCAGTCATATAAATTTTAACTCATAATTATTTTTTTTACAATTTCTAATAATTTTCCAAAGTTGAGACAGAGGAGTCTGGAATCACTCCGACTCTGTCTCACAAGAATTCAAATATCTCATGATACAGAATTCTTTTGCTTACACCGTTTCCTTTATGTGAAACTAGGCTCATTAAGCTTTAATTCCATATTTTACCCAGTCTTTAATTCAATTTCCACAATTTTTGGTAGATTTTAAAATCCAAACCAATGCTACTGTACCAAATCTGTCTTAGTGCAACAAGATAATAACCATCACAAATTTTCATCGAAAATCGCTTAGTAAAAGTCGTTTATTAAACACTAACACTCATTTTATACCATTATACATTAAAATACAAGATGTCATTCATGGGTAAATTTTTAAACACAAACTCTAGCTCAAAATAATAGTAGAAATAGCTAGAGCATGTTACCTGGATTTTAAAAATGTAAAGAACATTAAAAATGGGGCTCGGAATCACTTACTATTGAGCTTGGAAGCTTGGCCAAACCCTAACCATGGCTGCCCTAGGTAAATTTGGCTGAAGCAAGAAGAAAGGGACACATTTGGGTTTTAAAATTTGTCTTTTAATGCATTTTACCCCTAAATGACCAAAATGCCCTTTTTGCCTTCCTTTGAAATTTTATCCATCCAAGGCCATTTTTGTCCAACAAGTTATCAATGATCTAATTACCATTTAAGGACCTCCCATTTAAAATTTCATAAAAATTTGATACCTCTAACATGTAGAACTCAACTTTTGCACTTTTTACAATTTAGTCCTTTTGACCAAATTGAGTGCCCAAACGTCAAAATTTTCAAACGAAATTTTCATGAAATCATTCTGTAAAATCATAGACCATAAAAATATAATAAAAATAAATTTTCTTACGTCAGATTTGTGGTCCCAAAACCACTGTTCCGATTAGGCCCTAATTCGGGATGTTACACTAATATTAGTTATTTTCATCCTTTTTGATGCAAGTGTTTTGTTTTAAATAATGGCGAAGACCATCTTGAAAATTTTGATGCAAAAAGTTATTAAGGTATTTTTCTTGGATATTCTTTAAATTTTAAAGTTTATAGAGTCTTTAATAAAAGAATATTAATAGTTGAAGAATCAATACATGTTTTCGATGATACTAACCCTCTTCCTAGAAAGGATACTTACGTTGATGATGATGATGTAAAAATATTAAACAATGATGATAAGGTTAATCACTCATCAAATGAAAAGATTCAAGAACAAACATAAGAAGCTTTAAATGAGCTCACTATAGAGGAAAGAGAAGTCAATCATCCAAGAGTACAACTATGTGAAGGATGGTAAGATTTTGATAGATCTATCCAATGAGATAACTACTAGTTCTTCTCTTAGAAATACATGCAATTGTATTACATTTTTTTATGCATTGAGCCTAAAAATATCAAAGAAGCATTAAATCATGAAGACTGGACATTAACTATATAAGATTAGTTAAATCAATTTAAGAGAAGTAATGTATGGACCATTGTAGAAAAACCATCTGAAAAATCTACTATAGGTACGAAGTGGGTTTTTAGAAATAAGCTAGATGATAGTGGTAACATAGTGAGGAACAAGACTTGGCCTATTGCTTAAGGTTACACTCGGGAGGAAGGAATAGACTATGATGAAACGTATGCTCCCGTAGCTAGAATGAAAGCCATTAGAATGCTCTTAGCTTTTGCATGCTTTAATGATTTTAAATGACATCAAATGGATGTAAAAGGTGCTATTCTAAATGGTTTTATAAATGAAGAAGTGTATGTTAAACAACCATCCGGTTTTGAAGATCCAAAATTTCCAAATCATGTTTTTAAATTATCAAAAGCTTTATATGGTTTGAAACAAGATCCTAGAGCTTGCTATGAAAGACTATCAAATTTTCTTGTAGAAAAAAGTTTTAGTAAAAGGAAGGTTGACACAACACTTTTTATTAAAAGAAAATAAAATGATTTATTAGTAGTTCAAATATATGTTGATGATATTATTTTTAGTGCTACTAATGACTTTCTCTTTCAAGAATTTTCAAAGCTAATATAAGATGAATTTAAGATAAGCATGATGGGAGAATTAAAATTCTTTTTGGGACTCCAAATCAACATAGCTAAGTACACAAGGGAAATTCTCAAGAAGTTTAGGATGGACAATCTCAAACCACAAGCTACACCCATGAGTTATTCTACAAAACTTGGCAAAGATGAAGAAGGTAAATGTGTAGATTTAAAATTATATAGGCCAATGATTGGTTATTTGCTTTATCTTACTACAAGTAGACTGAATATTATGTTTAGTGTTTGTTTGTGTGCTAGATATCAATCATGCCTTAAGGAATCACATCTACAAGTTATTAAGAGAATTTTAAGTACCTTAGAGACACTCTTAATTTAGGCATTTAGTATCTTAGAGACTCTTCATTTAGCTTGCATGTTTTCTCAGATGCGGATTTTGGAGGTTGAAAACTATATAGGAAGAGCACCTTCGGTACTTGTTAATTCTTAGGTAACATGTTAATTTCATGGTTCTTAAAGAAATAAAATAGTGTTGCATTGTCCATCACCGAAGCAGAATACATTTCCCCTGATAGATGTTGTGCTCAAGTGTAACACCTGAAATTTAGGGTTAGAAGTTTTGAGGTTTGAAGTAAGGGTTAGTAAGTAGGTTGAACAATTAGGTTCATTGTCGCGTTTTAATGTTAGAATGAACCTACTGGTTCGGTGGTGGTGAGTGTGTTGGTTTACCTTTGGGTTCCGGGTTCGCATCCTCATGTGTGTTTTAAGGAATTAATGTTATTCTTGTTTTGTTTTTAAATTTCAAATACTTATTTATTTTTCTTTTATTTTAATTTGGAAATAGGAAGTTATTCCGAATTTTCTTCACGTTCTTCCCCACATTATTCTTTTGTTATTTTTCTGTACTTTCCCCAAATTTCAATTTCTTTTTTTTTTCATTTTACACTCACGTTACTTGTCATCTGTCAAGGGAGTTTGTCTTCATGTGTTTCGTTTAATCAGAAGTGAAGCGGTAGGTTTTGTTTATTGAGGTTAATGATACAATTGCTTTCGTTTCTATTTTTTGTTTAATTGGAAGTCTTATAGTTTAAGTTTGCATGTGAATTTGAGGTTCCGAACAGTTTAATGGGAGCGAATAGATCAATTCTTGGTGCCGAGGTTCTGATTTAAGGTATGTATTCTGAAACTATTCAATTTCAATATCGAATTGCTATTGGATTTTATGGAATTCAAAAACTTCTTGTATGTTTATGAAACTATTGATTTTGGTATTGAATTACATGCTATTCTGTAAATTCTGGTACAGTTCTGAGTTACCTAGGGGTTAGGGATCATTTTGATGCCAAAACATGATTTTTAGCCTCTTTCGATGTGGTTTCATGACCATATGGGTGGCCACACTAGCATGTGACGCAGACGGGCAGTCTACACGGTCATGTGTAATTGGGAAATTAGGGTTTTCGACTATTTTTAGTGCCACACAGCTTGGCCACACGGCTGAGTGGCTACTGTTTGGGGATTTTGTCGATTTTCACATGGGCGTATGCCTTGGACACACGGTCGTGTCCCTTAGCCACACAGGCGTGTGTTCCTCCACACGACCATGTTGTTCTTCACATGGCTAGAGCACACGGCCGTGTGGCCCTATTTTGTAGATTTTTGTTCTGTGCTATAATTTGGCTCATTTAGTGTTTCTATATGTTTTGACTTTCAATTAGGCCTTTGTAAATGTGTTGGGACTCTATTTTCTTCTTAGATACGAGTGTGTATTTACTATTACAGGATTTAAGTTAATTGTTTGTTTATGTGCTTAGGCGATGTGATAAATGAATTTGAGGTATTTTTGTTATTGTTACATATTAGTTGTGATACAAGTAAAACTGATTCTGAAATTGACTGACTGAATATGATTAGCTGTATCTGTGAGACTATTAGTGTTTGATGTGCATTCATACATTTTCATAAAACTGGGGTTTTTGGTTGCAAAGAGAAGGAAGACTAATTTGGCAGTTCAACTATAATACTTCTATACAGCGGTTTACCACACTATACTATACGTATACCAGCTCAGTTGTATACATTTACTATTATGGTTCTATGTGGGGTGCTGGGTGGACAGGCCTACTGTAGCCCTTATGTGGTATGCAGGGTTAACGAAGTGGTGTTTGGTTGGTAGGATGGGATTTTTGACTCATTACATTTGTTACGCATCTGATTATATGAGCATTGATATATTAGCAAAATGGTTAATATATTATAATATGTGTTTGGAATGCTTTGAATACATTTTTGCATACTGGATTACCGGGTTGAGTTTCTTTGTATGTGATTTGTGTGCATTTACTCATCTGGAATATTCGATGTGTACTTTGTTTTGTCGATTGTTTTGATTTCGGACTCACACTGAGCTCGCATAGCTCACCTCCCTTTAGTTTTTCTTTCTTTCAGGTAATTTTCATGTTCAGGAGCTAGAATCGGCATAGCAGAGGTCTCGGAGTTCTCTGATCAGTTTGATTTCAAACAATGTCATGGTAAATTATTCAAGTTATGCACTTTTGTTTTGCACATAAGTCTAAGGGCATTGTGGTACAAGGAGTTTTGTGTTGCTTTGAAATTGTTCAAAAATGCCAATTTGATTTTCTCCTATCTATTTTTAAATGCTTATTGAATGCTGTTGCAAAAGATAACTATGTTTCATTTCACTTACTAAAATTACGAAATGTATTGGTTTAGAAAAGAATTTTCCATGTTTGTAATAAAGTTTATTTCCGCCACTTTGGATAGCCAATGTAACCTCCAGGATCCAGTCTAAACTTCTAGGCCGGGTTTTAGGTTGTTACATTAAGTTTTATGGATGAAACAACAACTTAAGGACTATGGAATTGATATAGATACTATTCTTATCAAGTGGGACAATACTAGTGCTATTTGTCTCACTAAAAATCCCATCCAACATTCTAGTACTAAACATGTTGAAATAAGACATCATTTAATTAGAGATCATGTCCAAAGAAGTAATGTTGTTCTAGAGTATGTAGACAATTTGCATCAATTAGCTAACATATTTACAAAACCATTAGATAAAGAAGGATTTTGGATACTTAGGAGAGAACTAGGTATTACTACATTGCCTTAATTTTGTGTTCAAATAATTTTATACACATTATTGTTTCTCAAATACTTTATAACTTAAATTGTTTGAAAAAGCATGAACAAATTTTTTAAATGGCTCTTATATGCAATTAGTTAGGGGGAGTTGATTTTGCATGATTAGTCTATTTTTGAATTATTTGGTCTAATTTTTGTTGAATGTCTTTGAATGTGTTAAATTAGACTTTCTTGAATGTTAATATTTAATCTTTGTATTCCTTATTCTATTCTATGTTTCTTATTCATCATACTCAAATTTGACATTTTTAAGCATATGAAATCATTAGAATTTGCCTAAAAGCTATTCTAAGATAGTTTAAAACATCTTAGAACTTAAAAGTCAAGTTCGGAAAATTTTTTGCACTTTGAAAAACAGTTTCAACATTTAGTATCGACACCAGTACTATTTTATCAATACTTTTTAAAAAATATTGATACTCATTTAAAAAGCATCAATACTCGTTGGGTTTTACAAAATCCTACATCGTGTTTTTCAAAATGTTTAAGAAAACCCAAAAATCTTCTTTTCACATTTCAAAAACCCCTCAACCTTAAGTTTCAAAAATTTCAAATTCTTCGCTTGTTCTTTAAAATCTTGACACAAAACAACCTACATTATCTTTTTTTACAAGGATTTAACAAGTTTGCTCTCAAATTTCACTATTTCTATGCAATTTCGAGCTAAAAAAAATATTTTTCCCATTTTGAAATTTATTGAATTTCTATCAAATTCTTGGTTGCAAATTGTGTTTTTGGTTGATTTGGAACATATATATTGTGTTTTCTTGCAGGAGGTAGCCTATGCTTAGCCAAAATCTTAAAACTTTTCTTTAAACCTTTTGCTTATAAGGTGTTTGATAAAATTCCCCAACTAAATATTTAAGTGCAAATAATGTCTCTCTAGTCTAGTTGGTTAGAATGTTTATTAGGAAATGTCTCCGTTTCAGTTTTACATCTTGGCCTTGAGGTCAAAACTTCTCTTTCAATGATTGCTTTAGAGATGATAATGACTCTCATCATTTTGGCCATATTTTTCAAAACGAAAAGTTAATGTTACTCGGACACTTGATTTTGAATTTTTAGCCAAAATAAAATTTCAATTTCTTGAAACTTTGGTCGAATGACATTGGGTCAACTTTTTTAAAATTCATTTACCAATATTTGCTAATCTTGTTCGAGCATTTCATTCAAATCCTAAACTCGAATATGACGAAATGAGTGAGACCATTGTTGCTATTAACTTTTTTCTTATGAAAATCTTATTTGTCTCACTTTAGAAAACTTTGGTGAACTTTTAAAACTTCCTCCCGGCAGTGAGTCGAATGAAAAAGGTCCTTACAATCTGACCTTGAACGTTCGATGCTCGTATGCATCCAAGCTCAATGTTCATGATTGTATTTTGTATCTTATTATCACATGGATATTGCGTCTTATTTCAAAACACGTCGTTCTTCGATCTACCATCTATTGGTGGATTGATTGTTTTCATAGTAATAGACGTCATGATCTTACTCTCATTTTATTTAATGATCTAGATAGCACTCTCACATTGCCTTTTGGCACGTACTTTTCATATATCTTTACTCGCCTAAACATCTCAACCAATGCCGATCCTCCATTGTTCGTTAAACATAAACCTATTAGCCTTGCTACCCTTCATCGAGCTGGTTTTAAAATGGATCCTCTTACTGGAAATTGGGTTAGGGATGAACGTCCTAATCCTCAAGAGATTGATGATGAAGACCTTGAAGAAAAGCATGATGATATTCCTCCTGCCAGTAGGCCCCTCTACTGGCTTCTTCATCCGCTCAACCATCTGCTCCATCTTACTCCGACGACTTGGTTGCTTTCATCTTTAATATTGTTACATCTTTAAGTGAGGAGTTTAGAGGTTTTGGTACTCGTGTAGATGTTGTGTTTGAGCGAGTTAATAACAACATTAGTAATCTAGACTCTAGGATGTCTAGGGTGGAGGAAAACATTGCATATCTTATGTCTCAATTCC
Source organism: Gossypium hirsutum (assembly GCF_007990345.1). NCBI lineage: Eukaryota > Viridiplantae > Streptophyta > Magnoliopsida > Malvales > Malvaceae > Gossypium > Gossypium hirsutum. Next base: position 45,071,334 of record NC_053430.1, on the reverse strand, counting down.
CTTTTCCACAACCACCTCAAGATAACTAGGGTGCATTTATTTTTTTCATTCATTTTCATCATTTTAATTGCATATTTACCTATCCTTATTTTAAAACATTAATGCTTATCTTGGTATCTTGTTTACAGATACTTGACAGTTTCTTTTAGTTTATTAATGTTAGTTCTTTGTCTTCATATCTTTCAATCTCTATTCCAGGACTAACAACATTTCTCTCTTAAGTTTTATTTGGTGATTTTTTGATATAAAAAAAAGGGGAGAAAAGAAGAGTAAGGTAAATTCAATTGGTATTTGGTTGATTATTTTTATGACTAATCTTTTTAATGCCTACATTTTTAAGTGACCAATTTTTCTTTTCAATCTGAAGTCTTTGCTTTTAAATTCATAAAATCAAGTCATTGATTCAAATTGAACTTTAAGAAGGGGGAGTAACAAATTCAAAAACAAATTTACCAAAATGTTTTTTTATATCAAAAAAGGGAGATTGTTAAACTAATTTTATTTGATAAATTGTTTTGATATAACAAATAAAAAATGTTTTTGAATAAAATGTGTTTTTTTGAACAAAGAAATTATTAAGTTCAAAAAATAAAAAATCATTTCAAGACTTCTAAACATTTTAGAAAATGTTTTTAATAGTTAGAAAATTTTGGACAAAGTTCAAAAACCATTTTACACTCTTGAACTCGATTGAAACAAATTTAAATCAATTGAAAAACTGCTCTCCACAAAAAAAAGTATCAATATTTTCAAAAAAGTATTGATACCGATATGGTTTTTATCAATACCATATTTTTTATCGATACCAATGTTGCTTACTGTCTTGAATAAAAAATTGAACAAAAGCAATAAGTATCGATACTTTTCAAATATATTGATAGCTATTGAATTTTATCGATACCATCTTTTTATATCGATACCAGTTTTACATTATGTTTTTATGATTTTTTCAAATAATGACAAAAAGTATCAATACCCATTAAAAATGTATCGATACTTTTTACCAGGTATTGATAAATCATCTTTGATATAATTGTAAATTAACTTTAACAGTCACTGAATTAGGCATTAAATGTTACTTGTATTGATATTTGTAAAAAAAGTATCAATAGTTTTTGTTATAGGTGAATTTAATGATATGATATTTTCATACCCAATGGCTCTATCTATTTTCTTAACAACTACAATGGTTAGAAATGAATTAAAGGGTACAAATACCAACTTCTAAAGGTCCTACAACAATAAGAAAGAATATTCAAGTAAAAAGATCAATCAAACAATCTTTGTGCCAAATATTCCATACTTTTCTTTCCTACACTTATGAGCTTCATTGCTATTCTTTTAGCTCAATTGTTTTTCTTTGTAATTGAACTTAATCTGTTAACACTTTGATCTTGTAATGATTATTTCATTGTATCTCTTTGAGAGAGTTTGTGTCTTAAGGTTTGGGTAGAAACCTTAAAAGGGAGTTTGTAATGTTAAACCTTATCCTCAAAGGTTATCAATTAGTGAATTTGAAAAAATTCTTAGTTTGAAAAACCAAAGTAGCGGAGTAAGCAATTGTGGTCAAACTATTCTAAATTCTTGTATTCAATTTTTTATTCTTTCTGTCTAACATCTACAAAATTTTTAAAAACCAATTCAGCTTCTTTTAACAGTTTTGATTTAATTATTTGAGCTAATACAGACATTGTGACAAAATTTGATAATTCTTACAGTGAAAAGATTTATACAATGGTGTTGTGAAAGTTTATTATTGATAAAATTTTTAATATTTATAATAAACTTGAATTGTGGTTGAATTCCTATACCACTACTAATGAAGCAACTTTTTTTTTATCCGTGATAAAATTTAATAATTTTACAATGAAAAGATTTATACATTTACAAATGGTGTTATGATTTTTTATGATAAATTTATTAATATTTATAATAAACTTGAATTGCGACTAAATACTTATACAGCTGCTAATGAAGTAAGTTTTTTTATTTTTATAATAAACAAATAGATATAATTTTATGCTAATATTTTTAACTTGGAATTAAGTATTCTTTTACATTGTATAAATTTTTTATTATTAATGTTGATTCAACAATCTATCTATTTCTACAAATAAATAAATTAATGTTTTATTTAATTATATAAATTTTTCTAAATCATCTTTTTCGTATGGTATCAAAAATAAGATTTAAGAATAACATTTTATAAATTCGTGTTAAATAAATATTTGAGAATTCGTTCGGGTTAAAAATATAAAAATGCATGTTACATAAAAGTAGTATTTCTAAAAGGCTAAAGAAAAGAGTAATATGAATATTTTGTGCCGGATCTCATATTTTTCATTTATCTAAAAGCTCCTTTCTGCATTACAGTTACGGAAAGAGAAAGTAAAGAGTGAAGGAAATTTACTTTTACGTACCAAAACTTAACAAAGGGGCGACATTACGAAATCTATTCACCTCAGATACATGGTTTTCGAAGATTCAATTGACCAAAATACCCTTTGAGAGAGACAGTTTACTTACGTGTCTTTTTCTCAGGCAGCCCCGCAACCAAATATTTACGTCTCAGACCCGTTCCCTACGCACCTCTCTCTTGAGGTCCCCATTTTTTTCCTGAGAATTATATTTAATATTCCTTTCATCCAAACGCTCATCAGATCACGGCCAACACTTGGTTCACCGAATTTGAATAGATCTGGAGAACGAACAGGGCGTTTGCCGCGTCGACCGAGGGAGCTCTCCGGAGTCGGTGATGGCGGCGTCGCCGGAGCATCGTGATGATTCCTCCTCCTCCTCTCCCGTAGAAGTTCCGGTCAAAAAAGAGCTAGAAATATGCGTCGATGCTAAACAGATAGATAGTGACGGAGGCTCCCGGGAAGCCGCCAGTGGCGACAATTCCCGCGCCGAAGTTGATTTTGCATTGAATAACGGTGCTGCTGAGCCTTATAGTGCGTTGAGTTCCATTCATGATCTTCTCTTCGTTTTAGTAATCTAATTCGAAATTCGAGCGTTTTATTGCACGGTTTCTTTCTGGACTTTTCTACGATTAGCTCGGTCAAGTTTGACTTAAATTTAGACCAGATTTGACTTCCTCCGTTTTGTTATTTCTTTTTAAGCTTTCAACTTTGATTGTTTGGGAATTGTAATTACATATTATCGTAGGTGAATATTCATATGTTGTCGTTAAAATTGATGGTGTAATTTGCTATTTATTGGGTACCACATTTCTTTATTAGCTGCAATACAATGGACTACTGGCTTACGCATCTAAAGGATTTAAAATTTGAGAGTTTATTTTGGGTGTCTTTGGTGGGTTATAAGTTTAGGCTTTGAAGCCTTCCTATTGGATATTGCTTTTCTGATGTAAATGATATAAATTTTGTATATAAAGAAAAAGACATCAAGGATATGAATGTAGCACAAATATCAATGCTATGTCCGTTGGGAGAGCAGTGAAGGGGAATGAAAGGAAAAGCAACTAGGAATGGTAGGAAGAAAAGTTATGCTTTCAGCATGTTGTGTGGTTGTTGGAAAGAAAATAGAACGTCAAATAGAATTTTAATGAGTGGAAAGTTTTCATTTTTCCCCAACTGGTAAATCCTGCCTCCATTTGGATTAAACAGTATACAAAAAGTAAGTTCTTATAGTTAGGATTAGCAAAGAACTGTTGGGAAGAGTTTGCAACTCTGTCATGAGCCATAGTCCTATTTCTAAGCTTTCACCTGAATAATCTATATAACTAAGCTTAAATTTTATGATATGCTTTCTAATTGTTATGTACAAGCCTAAATTTCTTATATTTTTTACTACATTCAGGCATTGTTCACCGAAGCTTTTCTGAAGTTGGAACATTGCGTGTGGGCACTTCAAACATTGAAAAATTGGATTCAAGCCAGCCTAAATTGGTAAAATCAAAAACTGAGGCACCCAGACATCGGAGCATACTTGCTGAAGATGCAGCACAGATTTTTGACAATAAGATGTCTGCCCAAAAGAAGGTACGAAGTTTTCTGAATGCTACATGTTTTCAGGGAATGATTGCTTGATGCTGGTTGATTTAATATCGTCTCAGTTAGATAATTCTATGTTAAGAACTTGTAAATACAAAGATGCATATAATTTCTTGGGGGTAGAATTGAAGAATTGACGGTTAAAGAGGAGTTTCAAAACCATCCATTGGTTAAGGATTTTGAAGCATTTTCATGGGTCCCTGTGGTGTAGTTGTTGTACTTGTACTTGTGACATGTGAATGTGCATATGCTGCTGAATATGTTTGAAAGCTTTTGGAATATTTTATTTCATACAGTCAGGGGATGGATATGTTGAGGAGGTAATGAAAACAGCTGTCACTTACCAAATAGAATTAGATACCTTGTTACACAAGAAGAGATAAAATGACCATCCTTTGGCCTTTGGTGGATCTGATCTATGTTTGAGGGGATTGGATAAGAGATGAAATGCAGAAAACTTAGAGAAATTGAAAATGATGTGGTGGAGTGGTCATTGCATCTTATCATCTATGAAAAGTGGGCTGCATCTTTGAAGGAGAAAAAATGAATTTATATGGTAGGTTTTAAACTTAGTTGACTTTGCCAGGAGAAAAAGATGAGTTTACATGTAGGAGGTTTCAACTTTTAAACTTAGTTGATGTCTTCAGTAGTTTGTAGGATTTGATCGTTCATGTTTATTGACTAGAATAAATGTTGTTTAATTATTTTTGGGTAATCTCCATCTACACCCTTTGTAGTTTGGACCTTTCTGACATAGCACCTTGTGCTTATTTTTCTTTCGTATTTTTTTTCTTCAAATAGGCCATTGTGGTAATATTCCATTCTTATAAAGTTAAAAAAAAAAAAAGCCGTAAGTGTGAATTTGGGGTATTTTGGTGATTTTACCAGATGAAATTAATGGTATAATTCTGTGTGGGAGTGGGAGCTTTATCATTGGGGGCTATTTGGAGGGGGAAAAAACACAAGGGTGCTTATGAGAAAGGTCCAATGAAAGGTAACTAGTATACTGAATTTTTGTGAGTTTCCGTGGTATGTTGTTCATATAATCGCCTGAACCCGCATGTCCACATCTGTGCTTCTTACTTGAGGGGCTTTTATGAATTAGAATGTTATGAACACTTTAAAAATCATATAAATAAAATATTATAGAATGTTATAAGCACTTTAAAAATCATTAAAAATAAAATTTAATGTTCAGAACTATTATTATGTTTTATAAGAATTGTGCAAATTTGAGAAAAATTCATGACTGCAATGGCAGCTGCTTCATTCACAATTGTGATGACTGAAAAGTGATCGCTATTTAAATCCCTGGCTAGGATTATTAGCTTTTAGCACAGATACAGGCATACATTAATCTCTATCTAAATGGTTTAGCTTAATAATGGTTGGTTTCTTGAATGGTGTAAACGCTTGATCTTTTCAGATTTGTGTAAGTGGTAATATTATTATATTTATAAATCTGTGCAGCTTCAATTGTTGAACAGAATAGCTACCGTGAAAGATGATGGGACTGTGGAGTTCGAAGTGCCAGTAGATGTTGAGCCCCATGTTCTTGCTTGTGGATTAAGAGATGAACATATTGAAGTTGCTGAAGAAGAGTCACCTGAAGCAGATATTCAGTGTATTCCACCACTGCAAGTAGTGATACTTATAGTTGGCACACGTGGAGACGTGCAGCCATTTATTGCCATTGGCAAGCGCCTCCAGGTTGGGATAGTGTTTTATTATTTGGGCCTCTTTCCATTTTTGTTATTTTGTGTAGGAATATTCTATAAATATTTTAGGAATATTTTGTAGATATTTTTTTTATTAAAATCCCTTATTTTAAGGGATCATATCTCCTATTTAGTATCTTTCCTAACTTAGAGTTTCCTAAAGTAGTGTCATAGGTTGTATATAAAAACTCTGATTTATGTTCTATTTAGTATCAAATACTCTGATTTCTACATGGTATCAGCTTAGGTTACGATTTCTTTTTCAACCTAGACCATGTCCGAAACTCCTTCTCCTACTTCGGAGATTACTTCAAATCCAGAAAATTTTTCTGGTTCCGATGCTCCATCAGATTCGTCTGGTCTGACTATCACCTGCCATCGATTGAATGGCAACAATTTTCTTGAATGGTCCCAATCAGTTAAGATTTTTCTCTTGGGCAGAGAAAGATTGGACTACGTTACTGGTGAAATCAAGAAGCCTGCTGTGACTGATGCTGGTTTTGCTAAGTGGATGCGTGACAATGGTCAGGTTATGACTTGACTCCTTAATTCCATGACCCCGAGTATAAGCAAAAACTTTCTTCTTTACACCACAGCCGCTGAAATTTGGAGTGCAGTCCGCGAAACCTACTCTAGCACGGATAACATTGCTGAATTATATCATGTTGAAGATCAAGCAGCCACCCTTAAACAAGGAACCATGCCTGTTACTCTCTACTACAATACCCTTACTGCTCTTTGGCAACAATTAGATTTGTATGCACATTATGATTGGGTAGATCCAAGAGATGCTGCTCTTTATCAGCAAATTGTTACTCAACGAAGACTTTTTCAATTTCTCCAAGGCTTAAATAAGGACCTGGACGAGGTTCGCGGCAGGTTCCTGGCTATTTCTCCTCTTCCCTCCCTTCGAGAGGCTTTCTCTATGGTCAAGAAGGAAGAAAGCCGAAGGTGTGTGATGCTGTCTGATGAACCATATTCCACTTCTGAAAGATCTGCCTTACTGACCCATCAATCATCTCCCTCTTCCAAACGGGGGAGACCTTGGTGTGATCATTGCAAAAAGCCCGGCCACTCTAAGGAGAAGTGTTGGAAGCTTCATGGTAAGCCTCAGGACTGGAAGTCCAAGCACTCTCGAGATAATAAATCAAGCCTTGTCGTTGCCACCTCTGTCACTAGTTTCACTAAAGAACAGATTGCTGAACTTCAAAAACTATTTGAAAAGTTTCAAGGGTCTTGTGAAGGTAATCTGGTCATAAAAGATCCAGAAGGTAACCTTTCTTCTACTGCATTTTTCTCCTCCCAGTTGACTCCTAATTGGATTCTCGATTCTGGTGCTACGGATCATATGACTGGTAACAAGGCATTGTTTCACAATTTTTTCCATACCTTTGGTAAAGCTGTCAAAACGGCTGATGGTACCTTGTGCAAAATAGAGGGACATGGCACTGTTATTCTCAATGAACAGATTGCACTTAAAAATGTTCTCTTTGTACCAAATCTGGCGTGCAATCTCATCTCTGTTAGTAAATTGTCCACAGACTTGCACTGCTCTGTAATTTTTAATGATCGTGATTGTACTTTGCAGGCACTGAACTTGAAGAAGATGATTGGTAAGGCCAGCTTGCATAATGGTCTCTACATCCTCCCTACCTCTCCTAAAATCGAGATCTCCAAGTCATTTACCGCTTTAGGAAAAGTTGATACTGTTATGTTATGGCACTTTCATTTAGGCCATCCTAGTTTCCAATACCTTGCAAAATTGTTTCCTGCTCTATTCATTAATAAAAGGCCTAATTCTTTTTCTTGCAAAGTTTGCTCTCTTGCCAAACATACTAAATCATCTTATTTTCCTTCTACATACAAGCCTTCTTACCCTTTTGCTTTGATCCATAGTGATATTTGGGGCCCTTCTCGGGTGAAGAATGCTGATAATTGTAAGTGGTTTATCACTTTTATTGATGATCACAGTAGGATAACTTGGACTTATTTGCTGAAAGATAAATTTGAAACTGCTAGTGTTTTTGTGCAATTTTATAACACGGTTCTCACTCAATTTGGGTCTAAAATCCAGCTCTTTAAATCTGATAATGGCAGTGAATTTTTTGCTAGGTCTTTAGGTGATTTTTTTAAGGAAAAGGGCATAGTTCAGATTAGTTCTTGTGTTGGAACCCCACAGCAAAACGGCGTTGCCGAAAGAAAAAATAGGCACCTTCTTGAAGTTACTCGTTCTCTTCTATTTACCACTAATGTTCCTAAATATTTGTGGGGGAAGCCTTATTAACTGCCACATATTTAATCAACCGGATGCCTAGTAAGGTTTTAAAATTTCAAACGCCTCAATCTATATTTTTGCAGCACTTTCCTCATTTTAAGCCTATCTCCTCCATTCTGCCACTTAAAATTTTTGGCTGCACTGTTTTTATTCAAAATATAAGTCCAAGTTAGATCCTAAGTCTTTAAAATGTGTATTGGTTGGGTATTCTTCACTTAAGAAGGGTTATAAATGCTATCATCCTCCTTCTAGACGATTTTTCACCACTATGGATATAACATTTTATGAGCAGGATTCCTATTTCACTCAGGCTGAAATTCAGGGGGAAACATGGAGTGATTTTCAGCCACAACAGGTATCTCCTTCTAATCTTCATTCTCAACCTTCAGAATTGCCATCTTGTTCGCCATTACCTGCAGATCTGTCACCTGTGAATGCTCCCATTGATTCTCTTGTAGTACCTATGACTAATTCACCTGCACCCACTTTAAACACTCTTCCTGAAAATACACCTACTCCAATTGACAGTCTTCAAAAAACACCACCACCCAAACAGCTTCGTGTGTACACAAGAAAAAGAAGACATGTCCCTGAGATTGTTTTGCAATCTGATTCTTGCCGAGAATTGGATTTGGGTCCAGCTGCCGAAATGGAAGAAGAAATCAGTAAGTCCACTACTCTAGATGACTTTCCTATTGCTATTAGAAAAGGGGTTAGACAGTGCACCAAGCATCCTATTGAAAAATTTACTGGTTATAATTCATTGATGCCGTCTTTTCAAGCATTTACAGCAACTTTGGATAAAGAACAGGTTCCCACAAGCATAGCTGAAGCTCTAAAGGATCCAAAATGGAGAAGGGCTGTTGAAGAGAAAATTTGTGCACTAGAGAAAAATGCTACTTGGAACATTACAGACTTTCCTCAAGGAAAAAAGGCTGTCGGCTGTAAATGGATCTTTGCTGTAAAGTATAACTCCAATGGCAGTATCCAACGATATAAAGCTAGACTAGTGGCCAGAGGTTTCACGCAAACATATGGGATAGACTTCACAGAAACTTTTGCACCTGTGGCAAAGCTTAACACTATTCGAGTACTCCTAAGTTTGGCTGTAAATTGCGATTGGAAATTACACCAACTTGATGTAAAAAACGCATTTCTTAATGGCAAGCTTGAGGAAGAAGTCTATATGCAATTGCCACCTGGTTCAAAGTCTATTGAAGGTAGTAACAAGGTTTGCAAGCTCAACAAGTCTCTATACGGGTTAAAACAATCACCCAGAGCTTGGTTCGAGAGGTTCACTAAAGTCATTCTTCAAAATGGCTACAAGCAGTCCCTTGCCGATCATACGCTTTTCATCAAGGTAACTTCTACAAATAAGAAAGCTATCCTAATTGTGTATGTGGATGACATCATTCTTACTGGAGATGATGAGGAAGAGATTAGCAATTTGAAGAAGTTGTTAAACAGGGAATTCGAAACCAAGGACTTGGGAAAGCTAAGGTATTTCCTAGGAATGGAGGTGGCAAGATCAAAAGAAGAACTTGTGATCAACCAGAGAAAGTATGTACTTAATTTACTCAAAGAAACTGGTTTCCTTGGCTGTAAGCCGGCTGATACACCAATGGAGGCAAACTTGAGATTCAATAAAGAAGATGAGTCCTTAGTAGACAGAGAGAAATTTCAAAGGTTAGTTGGGAAACTAATCTACTTATCCTTGACAAGGCCAGATATAGCTTTTCCCGTAAATGTGATAAGTCAACACATGACTAATCCTACTGAAGAGCATATGGCAGCAGCAAATAGAATTCTCAAGTACTTGAAGAAAGCTCCAGGACACGGCTTAATGTTTAAGAAGACACAAGACAGAACTGTTAAGATTTTTACAGACTCTAGTTGGGCTGGAGATCTCACTGAAAGAAGATCCACTAGTGGGTACTGCACTTTTGTTTGGGGTAACCTTACAACTTGGAGAAGTAAGAAACAATCTGTTGTTTCAAGAAGTAGTGCTGAAGCTGAATTTAGAGCACTAGCTTTGGGGATATGCGAAGGAATTTGGCTACTTAAATTACTAAAAGAACTTGGCACAAATCAGGAGGATCACTTTGAAGTTTTGTGTGATAATCAATCTGCCATTCAGATTGCCAAGAACCCAGTTCAACATGACCGAACAAAGCATGTTGAAATTGATAGGCATTTTATTGCTGATCAAGTCAACAAAAAGACAGCCACTCTTTCTTACATTCCTTCAGAAGGACAGATTGCAGACATTCTTACCAAGGCTTTGCCAAAACCTGTGTTCAATAAATTCCTATTCAAGCTGGGATTATACAATGTATATTCTCCAGCTTGAGGGGGAGTGTAGGAATATTCTGTAAATATTTTAGGAATATTTTGTAGATATTTTTTTTATTAAAATCCCTTATTTTAAGGGATCATATCTCCTATTTAGTATCTTTCCTAACTTAGAGTTTCCTAAAGTAGTGTCATAGGTTGTATATAAAAACTCTGATTTATGTTCTATTTAGTATCAAATACTCTGATTTCTACATTTTGTTAATGTGAATAAATTTTTCTGTTCATTTAAATTCATTAACTTTGTTGTAATCTCATGCGATTTCTGGTAGCATGCTTGTGCTTAGAAAAATGGAGCAATTTTCTTTTGAAACCAGTTAGTTGAAGACTGAATTATTACTCTTGTTTCTTCCCCCCGCCCCCACCAAAAAAAAAAATAATATAACCATGTAAATTATATTAGAATCAGATTCTCAGTATTTAAAGTTAAGCAAGGGAATGCTTCTTAGTCCTCACATTGACTAAGATAAACGAGATAAAAGAAATATTTTAGTCAATAGAAGGCAGCTCTGGTATGAGCAATTTGCTTATAGTCTATTGACTCTTAAATGTTGGATTTTAGTGATGATCATTTAGGGTAGTTTGTAATTGTTGAGGATCAAAGTATTGCTTGCCTTTACTAATCAATATTGCTGCGTACCAACTGGGGAGTGCTAGGCTTTGCTGAATTTCTTTTCTGCCACTGTCTTAATTCATTGCCCTGACTTAATTTTATTTTTTATTTTAAGAAATAAGATTAAGTTTTTGAAATCTTTTTTGGTGTATAAGTGCAAATCAGGGTTTTATAAGGAGTACTTGTTTTTCATTTTGTTAGAATAGGTATGTGTTCTTTTTGAAACCTTGCATATTGGCAGCTGTATTTATACTGCTTTTTGCTCACTTGAAATGGAAAAGAAATTTGAAAGCCTTAAGTTCAATCCTCTTTATTGCTTGTTTCAATTGTTACCACGGGAAATAATGTTTTGCATGCAGGAATATGGTCATCGTGTAAGATTGGCAACTCATTCAAATTTCAAAGAGTTTGTGCTAACTGCTGGGCTTGAGTTCTATCCATTAGGTGGAGATCCAAAAGTTCTTACGGGTTGTATGTATCTAACTTATTATCTTATGTTTTTCTGGTGTAACCTTAATGGGATTCTATTAAGATTATTTTTAGTCGGTTCCTATATGTAATTCAAATTAGGGCCTTGAATAGCATTTAATATTACCTAATTGATAGATATTCTTGATGCATATGTGCTGCGCTGAGCCCTTTTTATTTTCAATTGCTTACCACGCAACTTCAGTTAGAGTATATAGGTGTTAAGTTGAAGACTATCCACTATGCCCAAAGTAACATGTGACCTAATTATTTCCAGCAGGGTTTTTTTACTATTTCCTCACTTGACCTTTTCCCCTGAGCAGATATGGTAAAAAATAAGGGCTTTTTGCCATCAAACCCTTCTGAGATTCCTATTCAGCGAAATCAAATGAAGGAAATTATCTACTCTCTACTTCCTGCTTGCAAAGAACCTGATCCTGATTCTGGTATTCCTTTTAAGGCAGATGCAATCATTGCAAATCCTCCAGCATACGGTTAGATTTCTTCTTTTCATGCTTTAATGTGTCTCAATATACAGCTGTATGGATGTAAATACATGCTTAAGTATGCATTTATGAGTCTGTATAATGGAAATATACATGTCTAAGATTATGATGTTTTGCTTTAAAGTTAAACTTATTATGGATCTTTGATTTTGCACTCATTTCTCATGTATAGAATAAGGAACTCCAGCGATATTGAAGAAAAAATATTAGATTTACTCTTTTAGCACTCTGCTTTAGTTTCTTACACATTAGAGTTTGATGTAGTGAAAGTTTATGACTAAATCATAACTATAATGTGGAACAATTGGTGATGGTAGAGAGAAAAAGGCTGAGAGAATGCTTTTTGCATTTTATTTCTTGGTTTTCTGCATAAGCTACACAGGGAAGAAAAAAAATCTGGAAAAAGAATCACTAATTAGTCTAATTACAATATTTTCCTTAATCTTCTCCCTTAAATTCAGAAACATAATTCCTATTTATTTCCAGATTTTATGGGATTTGGTTTTTTGGAATTTGGGATCCCCTACCATCCATAATAACAACACCCCCTCAAGCTGGCTGTAGATTTAAAACAAGCCAAGCTTGTGACTGAGAACCACTGATGTGTTTTCCAGAAGCACCTTTTTTAAGATATCAAAAACCAGCGTTAATTTGACCCTACCTTTTTCTGTTTTCTCCTTTATAAAATGATGATCGATCTCTACGTGCTTGATCCTGTCATGATATACATTACTGTTCGCAACCTTGATGGATGATTGATTGGCACAGAGCATTTTCATAGGACTGTTGATTTCAACCTTTAATTCCTTTAGTACCCTTTCAAGCCATAATCCTTCACATATTCCATGTGGCATCGATGTAATTTCTGCCTCAGCGCTACTTTTAGATACTACAACCTGTTTTTTGCTTCACACGGTGACAAGATTCCCTCAACTAAAGTACAAGATTTAGAAGTTGATTGTTTATCTTTTTTTTCTTTTGAGCCTGCCGCTCTTGAAGTAGAGGCCCCTTTTAAGACTTTCTAGGAGTCATCTTTATGTATCTTAAAATTCTATCGATTGCTTCCATGTGTTCTTGTAGATCATTCATGATTTGGTATGGCACCAACTAAGAAAGCAATATCAAGTCTAGTGCATAACAAATATATCAATTTCCCAACAAGCCTCTGATATTTTACTTTGTCAACCAGATACTTCTGTTAGATCCCAATATTTTACTTGTATGCATTGAAGCACTGGCATGTTTACATTCGAGCATTCTAGTTTCTTTTAACAAATCAAGTACATACTTTCTTTGAGAGGAAAAATAGATTTCATTCCTTGAATGTGCCATTCCATCTCTAGAAAATACATAAGTTGTCCAAGGTTCTTGACTTGGAATTCTTTTGTCATTAACTCTTTTAGACTATTAATCTCCATGATATCATTCCATGTTAAGATTATATCTGAATACAAAAGACGATTGAGAGTTTTATTGTCTCATGTATGTTTGATGAATAAAGTTTGATATGCTTGACTTTGGAAGTATCCTTGTCTCTTTATAGATTTCAGTTTAGATGCCTTGTTCTTGGTGTTCTATGTTTTGAAGCATGGTGGAATTTTCATGTACACTACTTCTATTAGATCCCCATTCAACAAAACATTCTTAATGTCAAGTTGATGTAAGGGCTAATCAAGGTTTGCTTCCAAGAAGTTGATTGACTAGTAATAAAGGGAACCGATTGGTTGGCTTTGGTAAAGAAGAGTTGATGTTGTTTCAGCTGAAAAAGGTAAATAGTTAAGAGCTATATGAAAATCCACGAATATGCTTGTTTGAACGAAAGGGTAAAAGAAAAAGCATATAGGCCAAGATTGAAAATCATGTTGTTAAACAAAAAGCTCTAATACCATATTTAAGTAATAAGAGGCTTTTGCAATGGCTCCACTTGATTTATTGATAAAAACCTCCCTTTTTAGAGGTAAATATAGTTATATAAAAATTCAAAGTACTAATTCAAAATTAAGACAATAATAATTCAAAAAAATTTTTAAACTAGGATAGTGTTAATAGCTAATTTATTTGAATGGTTCAAATCTAAGGTTACACGGTTATTTACCAAAAATTAAATTTGGACCAGACTTTTGATTTTTCTGAATTTGTGTTGGTTCCTCAATCTCCTCTTGAATTCTTTTCTTCCTAGTGTATACAATCAGGTTTTTATTGGGTTTTAAATGTGTTTCTTGTGTTTCTATTGCATGGGCTTGAGACTCATGCCTAACTTTTGACCTTGGATCCTTTGTAGGATTGGGAATGGTTAGATATTCTTGTTGGCAACTTTGGGGGTTCTATGTGGAACTCTCTAGATAAGAGTTCTTGTACTAGTTCATCACGATTCATTCGGTTATCCTAAAGCCAATGTTTCTAGTATTGGTTCACTTTTATTTGGAATAGCAAATTTGGGGTAATGTGTCATTGATCCAAATTCCTAACAAACCTTCTTGGTTTGTCTTGACCTGAGAGTTAACCAAGATGCTGATATATGTAATAAGGCTTGTTGCTTTATGTCTTGCCTTCAAGTTGAATCATCAATACAATAGCCAAATAGGATTGACTACCATTTCCACCATCGTCAAAATTGGTTGAATGGTTTCTTGGATTAAGTTTATCCTAATGAGTAATATCAATCATTAATAAATTTGCTTAAAGAACGTAACCTCCATGGTGTTCTAATATTTGCAGGTAATGTGAGAATAACACTTGTATCCTTTTTGGTTTGGAGAATACTTGACAAAAGTACACTTGATGGCTCTAGGATCTAGTTTACCCTAGTGATGTTTGTGAATATGGATAGAAGCTAAGCACCTAAATATCTTGAAAGGAATGGTTGACATAAGAATGTATTTGGAAAAGATTTAAGCAACACCTGACAATGAGTTTGAAATTTTAGAGTTTTAGAGGGCATTCTATTGATTAGACATATGGATGTGAGAATGGCTTCCCCCTAGAAATTGTTGGTGCATGAGATAATAACATGAGGGCCCTTGCAATCTCAAGCAAGTGCTTATTTTTCCTCTCATTAAAGTCATTTTGTTGGGGTGTGTCTATGCATGGGCCTTGGTGGAGACTTTACCTTCATTTGTTAGATAATACCTTGGGTTGGTTTTGAGGTATTCCTTAGAATTGTCAGTTCTTAGGACTTGTAGCTTTGTTTGAAAATTTTGAAAATTTGTCCTACCTTAGGTTTTGGTTTACTAGGAATACCCATGTAGCTCTAGTTTGATTGTCCAAAAAGGAAACAAACCAATGGGAGCAAGTAATAGTTCTTACCCTAAGTGGTCCCCACACATCATTATGGATTATCGAGAAAGGTTTAGATGGCTTATATGATTGACTAGGATAGATATTTCGTGTATGTATGGAGAGTTGACAAATCTCATTGAAATGCACATGGTCTTTTATTCATAAAGAAAGAAGGAAATGGCTTCTCAAAATACACAAAATTTGGATGTCCTAGTCTATATCTCCATCTCATAACAAGGTTATTGTATGAGGGATTGACCCATAAGACACTTGGGCATGGTTGGCTTTATCCTTTGGCTATCAAATCTTTTGAGAAGATACAAATTGAAGCACAATTCAACATTGCCAATAGTCCTTCCCGAGTTCAAATCTTGAAACTCACACAAGTTTTGAAAAAAAAATAGTAACAATTTCTTTTTTCTTCTAAATTTTCTTATGAACAAAATATTACAATCTAGATTTGGAACAAAAAGGACCAAATTGTGGGTTAGGACCTAAAATTTAACAAAACCTGTTGTAACTACATTGTGAGAGATCAATATGTTATCCTTATTGTTAGATTCTCATAACATGGGTTTAAAGATTCAAATTAGGTCTTATCACTTGTTATATAGTCAATTGCTCCCGAATCAACAATCTAATCACTTAACTTCCCTTTTTGGCAGTGAAGTCATACAAATCATTACTATTATGAGCCAACGATGTGATTCTAGATGCAAAGGAAAGAGCAGGGGTTGAAATTTGAGCCTAATTGATGTACTTTTGGAGTATTCCAACTGTTCTTTGCTGAATGCCAAGGACTCAATTGTTGGAGAGTTCCCTATGGGTACCTTTATTATCTTTGTTGTTATTGTGGCATGATGGCTTCTAACCCACATATTTCCTATGATTTTTTCAACAATTGTCTTATGGCTTGTTTGTTTGCAATGATGACACCATGGTGATAAGCTAAGTATCATGGGATGCTAAGGCAGAGGCTTTTGCCAATTTGTTAGATGTGTTCTCCCATCATGACTTTCATCTTGCTCTCTTCTCCGTGAACTTCTGAAAGTGCTTCATGAATACTTGGTAGTAGTTTCTGTCTCGTGATCCTCCCTTAGACATCATCTAAGTTCTTGTTGAGCCCAACTAGGCACATATAAATCGATTTTCTTCCCACAATCTTCTTGCATTATAATTCACCATCCAGGTAACTCCATTCAATTTCCTCATAAATATGAATTTGTTACTAGTATTTATAGTATTGAAGTATTCAGTCATTGGCATTTCTCCTTGTTTTAAGTCGTGAAGGAGATTTTAAGACTTCAAACAAAACTGACTTATTTTCATTATTGGCACTAATTTCTTTAACTACATCCCTAATGTCTTTGGCAGTTTCATAAGAAGAAAATTTTCACCAATTTCATTGTTCGTGGAATTAATCAACCATGACATGATTGTATTATTTAGACTAAGCTACAAAAATAGTCACCTAACTATTAGCGTGTTTTTATTTTGATCATTTAGGTTTAAAAATTATTATTTTAGTCGCTAATGTTATCGAAATTTAATATTTTGATCACTCCTTTAAATCACCAACGGTGACCTTTTTTATTTGTATAATACCAAATTTAGCTCTGTAATGTTTACAGATTCTATTAAATTAGCTCTAAGTCTAAAAAATTCAACAAATCTAGTTCTCAACTTTACTTATTCTGTCAATTTAGTTTTGATTATTAAAGGTTTAAAAAAACTTCAAAAAATATAAAAAAAATGAAAGTTCATTTTTCGACAAAAATACATAAGATTTTATAAAAATACATATAAAATATTTATAAATAGATGAATATATATATTTTTATCATTTCCTTATATGAAATTTATTTATTAAAATAATAATTTTATAAATAAAACAATTTCAGGGGGTAAAACCATGAAGAAGACTTATGTGGATACAACTTTTCTCTTTTTTTCAATATTACTGACCACCATGTTCAGGTTAGGTCTAAAACTACAGCCTGAGGTCTAAAAGGGTGAGAATCAATGTCTTTAAGTTGTTTGGAACAAGTTTGTTGTTTTTGAAGTTGTACTTGAGGATGGGCATGTTTAAGGATATATAGGTGAGGATGAGGTCTTGGAGACTAGTAGGTGGAAGGCTACGCTGGTAGCTCCACAATTTATTCCTAGTTCATGGCACAATGATGATATGAAATCGAGAAGTTTCAAAGTAAAAATTATTGGCGCCCGTGGTTGTGGTTAAAGGCAGATCTAGTGCTCGGCAAATTTGATGAGGACTAAGGAATAAGGCCAGGTGTATAGTACAATTTATTATTTACAAAATAAACTAAAATAAAAAGGAAAAAGTTTGAATCTAGTGTAAGTCTTGTTTGTGGGTTTTTAAAAAAAAAATTATTTATAAAATATTATTTTAATAAATAAATTTCATGTTAGAAAAAGAAAAGAAAAATCGATATTCATTTATTTATAATTTTGTATGTATTTTTATAAAAACTTATTTATGTTTATTGAAAAATGATTTTTTATTTTTAAAGTTTTTTAATTTTTAATTTTAAAATTTTAAGAAGACTAAATTGATAAAATGTGTAAGGTTGAGGGCTAAATTTATTGAATTTTTTAGAATTGGAACTAAATTGGTAGAATCTGTAAACATTGAAGGGTTAAATTTGTTATTATAGCAATAAAAAGAGAACACCCTTAGTGCTTTAATGGAGTGGTCAAAAATTAAAGCTTTAGTGATTAAAATAAAAATGTTTAAACCAAAATAGAAACATGCTAATAGTTAGGTGACTATTTTTATAGTTTACCCTATCATTTAAAGTCTTTCATGCCATAAATCAGGGATCAAACCTATGAGGAGAATAGCTGCTTTGGTGATAAAATCGTCCGTTCCTCTGCTGCAAGTAAACATCATCACTGATTGGCTCTAGGTTTGTGGCTGGTGATAAGCTCTAAGTTCATTTTGGATCCTCTTATTGGTGTTTTGTTGACAGGATCTTGGCTGGATGTGACTTTGGAATAAGTGGGCGAGCTTCTCCTTTCGTTTGCCATGAGAACTTACTAGATAAGAGGAATTTACGGGAAAAAAATAGAGGGATTTGGCTTTAGAAAAAAAAAAAGCTTTGATACCATGATATAATTGAGAAAAAAAGGCTGAGAGAATGTTATCTGTATTTTATTTCTTTATTAATTGCATAAGCTACACAGCCTTATTTATAGTACTGAGAGGAAGAAAAAAATCTGGAAACAAGAACCACTAGTTAGTTAATTACCAAAACGTCCTTGATCTTCTACCTTAAAATCAGAAACACAATTTCCTGATTTATTGGGATCTGATTTATGACATTTGGGAATCCCCTAGCATCCATAATAACAACAATGCTGTTCAGGTAAAGAATATGCTGCAAAGGGCTAAACCATAGCTATGGTGTTTCATGAATTATTGGTAGTGCTTACAGAGCGGTTATCCTTACTCTATTTCAAACTCTAAAAGGCTAGAATGTACAGAAGTTCCTATTAGAATCTTTGTTCAGTGATCTTGCTGGAGACTTAACTTTGCATGTATATGTTAATACTTTTTACTTCCTCTCTCCCATGGTTGTTGGAATGAGTAATTATGAGATAAAGAGTCAATCTTGTTGAATGATTTGGATAATTTGTAGCATTTGCTAGGTTTTATATCAATAAGTTTTGATTTGAATTTCATCTCTATAAATTTATTCATAAAGGGATGATGATTTGTATCCAAATCCAGTATAAGAAAAGTGGCCTTGACATGGTGGCGAATTTCACTGTAGTACCCTACGGGATCAAAAACGTACAAGGGTGGGGAGTTGCTTCTCCTTTTATATTTATTGCTTTAGCAAGATAAATGGTGGTTTCAACTTTAATGCTGAATTTGTTTATTTATGTTGAAAATGTATATATTTTAAATTTATTTAGTTAGATAAATCTTATTAAGGTAGATAAGTTTTATTCATATTTTATTTTATCTTTTAGTAGTTTATTAGAATAAGGAAACTATTTTCCCTCATGTTTTAGTAGTTTATTAGAATAAGGAAATTATTTTCCTAATTAGTATTAGGACACTTTTCTAATAAATATCTTAAATAGTAAAATTTAGGATGTCCAAGCCTATAATGCCAAATCATAACCTTATCAAAACTAAAGGTAGAATTTAAACATAAATTAGTTGTTGGTTGACTTAGATGGTCATCGTCAAGGTAAATTCCACCAAATTCATCACCAAGAATTCGACCCGCAAGATCTTGTCAAAAGTCCAGGTAAAGCTCATAATCCAACCAATGAATTTTCTGATTTAGATATTCCAATTGCTAAAAGAAAAGGTGTTAGAAATGTTGTCAAATATCCCATGTCTAACTCTGTGTCCTATAAAGCCTTGTCTTCGATATTCTCAACCTTTGTTTCATGTCTCGATACTGTGAAATACCCAAAAATGTGAAAGATGTTTTACAAGTTCCTGAGTGGAAGGAGGCTATTTTAGAGGAGATTTGCGCTATTGAAAAAACAGGTACATGGGAAACAGTGGAATTACCTGTAGGGAAAAAAACTGTAGGCTGTAAATGGGTGTTCACAACCAAATTCAAACCGGATGAATCTTTAGATGAATACAGAGCCCGACTGGTGGTTAAAGGGTACACTCAAATATATAGGATAAATTATTTTGAAACATTTTCTCCAGTAGCCAAATTAAATTCTGTTAGAATTCTTTTATCAATTGCTGTTAATCTTGATTGGTCCTTACAACAGCTAGATGTGAAGAATGCTTTCCTAAATGGAAAACTTGAAGAAGTTTATATGAATCCTACTCCAGGTTTCGAAGAAAAATTTGGAACTCGAATATGTAAGCTCAAGAAAAATCTTTGTATGGTCTAAAGCAGTCTCCTCGAGCTTGGTTTGAACGGTTCACTTAAGTTGTTAAAAAACAAGGTTACAAGTGCAAGCTGATCACACAATGTTTTATCGACACTCACAAAGAGGTAGAATAGCAGTTATTATAGTTTATGTCGATGATATCATTCTTACAGGAGATGATGTGGATGAAATATGGCGTCTCAAGGAGCATCTAGCATTGGAGTTTGAGATCAAAGACTTGGGTCCTTTGAAATACTTTCTTAGAATGGAAATTGCTCGATCAGAGAAGGGTCTTGTGGTCTCTCAAAAAAAATATGTGATTGATCTTTTAAAAGAGGCTGGGATGAGTGGTTGTCGCCCAGCTGACACACCAATTGATCCAAATGTAAAATTCAGAAATAAAGAAGGTCGATTAGTTGATAAAGGGCAGTACCAAATATTAGTTGGTAAGTTAATTTACTTATCACATATATGGCCAGACATAGCTTTTGCAGTGAGCTTAGTGAGTCAATTTATGCACTCCCCAATGGAGGAACATGAAGAAGCAGTGTTTCGAATTCTAAGATACTTGAAGAGTTTACCTGGAAAGGGGTTATTCTTCAAGAAATCCGAATAAAGAGGAATTGAAGCTTATACAGATGTAGATTGGGCAGGCTCAATAACAGATACATTAGGATATTGTACATTTGTTTGGGGAAACCTTGTGACTTGGCGAAGCAAAAAACAAAGTGTTGCAGTAAGAAGTAGTGCAGAGGCTGAGTTTAGATCAATGGCTCAAGGAATTCGTGTAATGATGTGGTTAAAAAGAATTATGGAAGAGTTGAGGAAACCAATAACTTCACCAATGACGTTGTACTGTGATAGCAAAACTGTCATTAGTATTGCTCACAACCCAGTCCAGCATGACAGAACTAAACATGTTGAGATTGATAGACACTTTATCAAGAAGAAGATTGAAGAAGGCTAAGTGTGCATGCCGTTTGTTCCTTCAAAACAACAGATTACTGACATACTCACCGAAGGGCTCTCTAGGACAAGTTTTGATTTTCTTGTAAGCAAGTTGGGCATGATTGATATATATGCACCAACTTGAGGGAGTGTGTTAAAATATGTATATATTTTAAATTTATTTAGTTAGATAAATCTTATTTAGGTAGATAAGTTTTATTCATATTCTAAGAATATTTTATTTTATCTTTTAGTAGTTTATTAGAATAAGAGAACTATTTTCCCTCACGTTTTAGTGGTATATTAGAATAAGAGAATTATTTTTCCAATTAGGATTAGGACTCTTTTCTCTATTTAAGTTCAGTTCTTTAGTTAATAAAAATAGAACAGTTTTATTAAATACTTTCTTGAAAACTTTCAATTTTTTTATTTGCATTTGAGAGACGAGTTTGATGGGAAAATGTCTTGTAATTTCTCTTACCATCATCTATAATTTTATTGTTTTCAAAATAGAGGTATTTTATTCATGTTTGTATTTACTGGTTCGATATTCTGATAGAAGCTTTGGCAATTATCTTTAGGGCATACCCATGTGGCAGAAGCACTAAAAGTACCAGTTCATATATTTTTCACTATGCCATGGACGTAAGTGTTGTTTGCGTAGTGTTATCTATAGCTGAGTTGGATGTTGCTTTGACATCTCAAAATCTAGCAGTTTACAAGCTTGTCATTTCTTGTTTTGCATAAGTCTGTTGTTCTATTACATGGTTTAATGGGCACTCTCAGACTGCTTTGCACAATTCATTATTGTTTCCTCCAGGCCAACAAGTGAATTTCCGCATCCTTTGTCCCGTGTGAAGCAGCCTGCTGGATATCGAGTGAGCTCTGTCAAGTTTATTCATATATCTTTTTATGTATTTTTCTTTATACTTTCTTATCTTGTTTGTTTTTGTTTGCTGCAGCTTTCATATCAGATTGTTGACTCAATGATTTGGCTTGGGATACGGGACATGATCAATGATGTTAGAAAGAAAAAGCTGAAGCTACGACCAGTCACATATTTGAGTGGTTCCCAAGGCTCTGATTCCGATGTGCCACATGGATATATTTGGAGTCCACACCTTGTTCCTAAACCAAAAGGTGGTTGGCTTAGAATCTAGTTGCAGAGTCTAGAACTTAAAAAGATATAACCGTGGGCTTTCATTTACACTTGGAGTTTGTCTTCGTGAATATGTAGATGTTGTAGTTTCAGTTCATATCCTTGCTAGCTTTGTAATAAAGCATGAGAATATTTCTTTAAATAAAATAATAAAATGTATAATGACTTAACATGGCAAGGATTTCTCAAATGGAACGATAACAAATATTTTTCTCCTTCAGATTGGGGACCTAAGATTGACGTTGTAGGATTTTGCTTTCTTGATCTTGCAACAAATTATGAACCCCCAGAATCACTTGTAAAGTGGCTTGAAGCTGGTGCTGAGCCTATTTATATTGGATTTGGTAGCCTTGTGAGTTTGTTTTCTTTTCTTATCATTACTACTATATCTTTCTTTTGCTTCATAGTTTATTTTCTTATGTCAAGTCGTCATTGCTTGTTAATCCCCTTTTAAGTGTCAGATATCTCTAGCAGTATTTATGTGAGAATTTAACTTTTTTCTTTGCATTCTCAAATTATTTTAGCAGTATAGAAAAAATGGTTCGAGTCAAATGCTGGTTTTCCTGTTATAAAATAACCTTCTGTCGATGTTCTGAGAGAATATGACTGTTCCCATTCTGTTAAGCATAGGATTTACTAATGACTTCTTTTCATACAAATTTTGTATTTGTGTTGCTAAGATAAAGCCAAGCCTGATGAATGCAATAATAATGCACTTTTTTCATCTTTCTCATTAGGGCAGAGATTCATTACATTGACCAGGAAAGTAGACTAGTTTGAACCTTAATATAGTGTGTGAATCAAAGTTAAGTAGGTTGCTATGAGATATTGTTCTCACTTGTCATGATATAGCTGCTTTTTATTTTCATGAAAATATATGTCCTTTTGA
This sequence comes from Gossypium hirsutum, assembly GCF_007990345.1. Classification (NCBI taxonomy): domain Eukaryota; kingdom Viridiplantae; phylum Streptophyta; class Magnoliopsida; order Malvales; family Malvaceae; genus Gossypium; species Gossypium hirsutum. The sequence goes on along the minus strand of NC_053430.1, from coordinate 45,048,242 downwards.
ACTATCTCTTCTATCATTTCAGCCTGTTCAAGAACCTGAAAGAATGACCCAAATAATCGTGAATGCATTGGAGCAAACAGGACAGAGAGGTATCATTAATAAAGGCTGGGGTGGCCTTGGGAATTGTAAGTTCCTTTTCTTCTACTTTTGGATCTTTAAATGTTTCTTATCAACCTAACATATTTTCTTAGTTGTCTTTCATTTATTTTAGTGGCAGAACCCAAGGACTTTGTGTACATATTGGACAATGTCCCTCATGATTGGCTATTTTTGCGATGCAAGGCGGTGGTGAGTCGATAAATTACAGGGTAGCATGTGTCTGAGGATTCTTTCCTGTTATATCTTTGTAGCTTCTTTACACATAAACCGCAGGTCTACAATGTATGGGTTATAACTCCTGGCCTGACCTCTTTTCACTGGGATGGGCTCGGAATGCTGGGTCAATAACTTGGACACAGCTTATCTAGGTCTTACAAGTTCCACATTTAAGGTTTCAGATTTGCAAATCCCTTTCCCCTCCCTCTAGTCTAGAAGAAAAGAGGGGGAAATTTTACTAAATAGTTTGACTTAATTATCACTTTGGCTCTGCTTGGAATGACATTGGTTGTCATTACTTTTGGAAGAACACTTATCTTTTATGGTGTCATTCTTTGATGGGATGGTTACTCTATTGGCAAGGAGTTCCTTATGTTTTATCTTAAGCAATTATGAACTTTAGATGATCCAACCTTTTTTATTGTTGGAAGAAACAGATGCAAAAATGTGTTGTCAATACTTAACATTTTGACATCATGATCTGTTATGTGGTCTTTGTTTAAAAAAGGTGGAAAAAAGAAAAAGGTGAAACATGACATCTCGGAAATCAAAATATGCATATCTAAGGTATGGTGAATGCTCGATTCTGTGATGGTATGCCAAAGAAGTTTGGCATATATGGCTAGGTGAAGTTGGGAAAATGATTAAAGGAGAAGCCAAGTATGCTATTAACACAATTTAATAAACTAAGTTGCAGAATAGGCATGTGTCTGGCAATATAACATGCTTGTGAGATACAAGGATGTGCAAGTTCTTAATCATGCCAATTAACTTTCGAATTTTCATCTTTCCTTGCCTCCTCAGAATAGTTTCTCTTGAATGTTCATGGCCTAATAAATATTTGTTTGACTTGCTTTCAGGTTCATCATGGAGGTGCTGGAACAACTGCTGCTGGTCTTAAAGCTGCGGTAAGGACAAATATTTTGATCCTTGTGGTTATTTACGTGCTTGTAGTTCTGTGACTATGTGCTTACATTGTTTTGCCTGCAAAAAATTTGGTGCCTTTGGTTTCATTTCATGTCCATCTGCTTTCTGTTCCACACATTTTGTCGTAAATTTTAGTGCCCGACTACCATTGTACCGTTCTTTGGTGATCAACCTTTCTGGGGAGAGCGGGTGCATGCCAGAGGAGTGGGACCTCCGCCCATCCCAGTTGACGAATTCTCACTTCCCAAGTTGGTTGGTGCAATAAAATTCATGCTAGATCCAAAGGTAATTATGAATTTGAGATGCCAGACTTAGTTCAGTTTATATTCGCTTTGGCATTTTATGGTTAACAGGCTTGCTGAGATGTGGATTTATCATCTTGTTCCTTTATGATGAACTCAAGGAATATATATGGAAGTTGGCCAAACTTGTAGTGTGATGATTTATTGAGGACATTGAAAACTTTCGCAATGAAATATGTCAGGTGAAGGAGAAGGCCAAAGAACTTGCCAAGGCAATGGAGAATGAGGATGGGGTGACTGGAGCAGTAAAAGCATTTCTTAAGCATCTTAATCACAAGAAGCCGGAGAGCGAGCCATCACCGGTGCAATCCGGTCTATTCTCCATCAGTAGATGTTTCAGATGTTCGTGAATCTTGTATGTATGCTTGTGTCTTCCTCGTTGTGCGTGTCATGCAGTGTCCATGGTGTTTTCTTTCCTAATCTGAAACCCAACATTCATGAAACCGTCCCTCTTTTCATATCCCCATTCCAGCTGCAATTGTTTTAACAGTCGAGACACGTTTAGTGTGAAACACAAAATTTCATTCGTCTCCAAGGTAGAAGGCCCATTGTTTTTAGTCTTTGAGCTACAATCTATGTAGGTTTGAGTCTTCCATTCATCTTTTAAAAACATGACGCCATTCCTGTTTCGTATGCTTGAAATAAGTATTACTCAAAATTGTGATATTTATTTCGGATTTGTTATGAGGTAATTATTTATAAAAATACAAGTTGACTTAATATCTAAAACAATCTATAGCCCTTTCTCAACTCATTAATAGGAATATAATACATTTTAGCGTATTCAGATTCATATATACCTATTTTAGTAATAACATCTATGTTAATTAAGTTAAGACTCAATCAAGATAATATTATCATTTTTTTCTTATTTGTTTTCCTTTTCCTTTCAATATGGGTTTCTTTTTCAACAGATATTTTATATTTAATAATTTTTAGTAATATTTCATTATTTTTAATTTTTATTAAAATAATGTTATAATATGTTGATATGATCAGGTTGTTTATTGATAAATATTTTCTTTATTAAAATCATTGGAATTATTAAATATTGGTTTATTTTAATAAATTTATCGATTTTTATTGACACAACTTTGATACAAATTTCATAACCCCACAAAGCAACTGGCATACGGGTACAGTAATGAAAATATTTTCTAAAATGATCATAGGAAATTACTCTCACAAGCAGTAATATGTGAATATTTTTCTAATTTGAAACACTCTTTTAACCTTAGTTCTTAAATTTTAATTCACTTCACCACTTTAAACAAAGAGATGAACCAAGAATTTGATCGAAATATGGCATTTGGGTTTGCACATTCTCGCGATCTCTAAATATGATTTTTTGTATTAAATGTATATAAACGAAAATATGGAAGAAAAGAAAAAGACTAAAAAGATCACATAGGACAAAAATGTCGTAACCATATAAAATAAAAATAAAAATGCATTTAATCAACTGAAAGACAATGCAATTAATTAATAAGATAATATTAGTCTCATATCCAATTCAAAAATTTAGAATATTTTTCTACATGAATAGTGCTATACTTTTAGTTCATTGCACAATTACATATATGTTATTACTTTCATGATTTTGATTCGCTTTTTAAAATGCCAAAACATATCATCCATCGTTAATAAACTAAAGGCAAAATACGACAAAAAGTTAAGTAAATATACTCGAAATCATATCAGTTCCTTCAATTAGCAATTCCTTCACTCGCATTTTTTGTTCAGTTTGGATAGTGAAGAAAATAAGCACATTGATTGGATTGGTAGAGATCTTCTTGAAGCAACAATTTTTTTTTTGTGCTTTGGATAGTTTGGCTATTTTCATCAATTCATCTCATAGCTAAATAAACTTTTGAACAATTAAGTGCTCTGTCCTTGAACACTTTGTCAATTCTTTTGTGGCTTTAAAATTTTTTGTTCCTAACACCTGAGTAATTTCTAAAAAATCAGTCCCATCATTAATACAAGCGTACATTATTCTTTCCAACTCTTTCAGCCATTCTAATTTGGCCTCTATTAAGAGATGGGGACCTTGACTAGCCATTGTCTTCAAAATCTTTTCATATTCAAAATTTTTAGTTTTAGTCATGTTAGTTTCTCTCACACCAGTACCATTTGCGTTGTTCATTATTTTTCCATTATCATTTTCATCCTCTTCTAACTCTTCAATTATGTCAGGTTCTATTTAGGTATCTTTTCCAGTAGCACGGTTTTTACCATATATTATACTAAAATCTTTAAAATATGACGTCCTATTCTTGAATGAGGCTGCATTCTTATGACTCTACATACATATTCATATAAAAATTATTAAACATGTTCAAATATAAATACAAATTTCATACACAATCATAATTTATAAATTCACCTTAAGGAATTCATCCGAAATCGCTTGCTCAACTATCATCATTTTCCTTGTGCTATTCCATCCAAAGTCGTTGGTGTGTTTGCCATAGATCATGCCATGTAGAACTGACCACTCATTACTAAGTGTCCTTAGCTTGTTGTCAATGTGAGGCTTAGCTTTAACACGTAATATGGGAGTTTTGATTGTGACAGTCTTTCAAGTATAGGTAGGTACCTTTGTCTAAAGTTACAATCAATTTTGTGGCTACCTATGAGGTACAATTCAACAAGGCAATGCACCAAAATTCTATACTCTTTATCTATCTAGTGTCTTCTAACAAACTTGCTACTTGACCTCTTGCCTTTGGAGTTCACCTCTTAACCTACAATTCTATTTATATATGTCAAATTGGATTAACACAACATATTATAACTGATACCAAATTTAGTGTAGCTAAAAATGAAAAATGTAGATACATAAAAATATCTCATATAAATAAATGCACATATTACATAAAAGTAAAAATAAAATATTTATAAAATATAGTTTGTGCATAGACAACTAAACTTAGTTTATGTACAAAAAGCCTTAGTTATACAGTTATTAAAGATTCCTAACACTAAGTTCAACCTATTTTCCCATTATTTCACCCATTTGATCGAGTAGCCCTCCACTCATTAAACATTTCTATATCAAGTTGTTTTCTCCACTTAGTCCACTCATTTGCAGGCTTAATTATAGAAACCAATGCTTCATCTATATCATCCCTAACTTTCTCACTACTTGAGGCTTCATCATCATATTCCGAAGGGTTATAAGACATTTCATCATGAATATATTGTGTAGCAAACAACATGCAAGGATAATTCAATTATGTGTCCTGGGACAGAAACAGGGGCTCTTAAGTATACCCCTATCTCATCTTTAAAAGATCAAAACACCTACTAATTACATTTTATGCGAAAGCATGCTTCATATTATACAACTCTTCAAGACTGGTAGGTTGATAGTCACGCCTCCATTCATTAGTCACGCCTCCATTCATTTAAGTGGTATCGTTGCCCTCTAAAGGAGGCTAAGAATCCCTCTTAGTGTGTATAACCCGTATAAACAAGGTAATAATAACCTAGTAGGATTTTAAAAAATAATCTAAAATTTACATTTTAAATAAAAAATCTACTTAAAGTTTGAAGTGCCTCATATGAAGTTCTATTATCATCATAACGATAGGCACTTTTAGACTATTCTTCTACTCAACGCATCTTGGAGAACTCTCCCGTCTGTAACCGACCCTTTCCAACTAGGTAATAGCATGTAAATTGTATGTCACGGTCACATGCCCCTAAAACATGTTGGGATTTCATGCCTTTAATGCAGTTATTTCACCATCATACTTGTAACTTTTCAAACAAATTGGTTAATAAAATTTCACAGTTCAAATTATAATCTTTTTGTATAATTGTCCTCATTTTTTTTGCACAAAAAACAAAATGAACAAATCAAATATTGACTCATTACCTAATGTTTAACTAATACTAAATTGCATCATAGAAATGAATTTATGATGCGAGAAGACAACTTATATTAGTAGGTTATTGAAATGGTACATAGTTTGAGGAATAAAAAATGAACAATTTATTCAAGGGACTATTATGTTGTCTATCAAGTCCAATTAGGGAGATATCTTGTCTTAGGTATTGGAGCAAATGACTCCTTGAAAGACAGAGGCATAAGTATGATTGTTTGGATTGACAATACATCAGAAAAAACCCATGTTGAGTTTATTTTGAATTCATTTATGAATTTATTTACTGTGACATTCATAGTGTGACTTACCTTAATCCTGAGTAAGTTATTGACTATGTGTATGTAACTCATATACTTTGATATATTGAAAGCATGCGCTTAGTTTGCATTAAGTCGAAAGCTAGGATGTTGGGTATAAGACTTATGTATGGCATGTGTTCGCTTACAATATAGGAACCTATAGCTTGATTAAAGAGTAAATGGTATCCTCTCATTAGCATTTCTTGGATTATGAAAATGGACTGTGAACATGGTTATTATAGAAGACGCAATGGTAACCATGAGAAAAAATAATATCATATTGGGTGAACGGATTTAATCCAAAGAGATTAAGGATACCTATGAGGGTAACACACTAATGGTATGATTATTGGATGAAGCATAAATGATAAATCTAAGTTTCTTTTGTAATTGTAGATAATAGGGAGGTCAGTCATAGTACTTTTAGTGGATTGACTCCATGACTAAATAATGTGATAATTAATAGATGAAGAGTCAAAACATAAATACAAATAATTTGAGCCTTAATTATATATGTCTAATTGGTCCCTCTTGTTAGATTTGGTGCCCTAAGTTTAGTACATTCGTTTCGTATACTTGTACTTTTCAAACAAATTGATTTAATAATATCCATAAATTACATTAGTACCATTTGTATATTGTTCTTAATGTTTTCGAACATAAAGCAAAATGGAAGCAAATATTGGCTCACTGGATATCTAATGTTTAAACTAATACTAAACAGTATTACGTGGTCGGATCGTAATACAGAAAGACAACTTATATTAGTAAATGAACATAAACATGTCTTTAGTCTAATCGAAAATGAGCAAACCAATTGAAAGACTAGTATGTCGTCTATCAAGTCCAATTGGGGAGATACTTTGACTTGAGCATCGTAGCAGATGCTTTCAGAAGGTAAAGACATAGATGTGATTGATTGGACTAATAGCAAGTAGAATAGATCCTAGATTCATTTATGGATTTATTCACTTGTGAGATTCATATTATGACATACCTTAATCTTGAATGGATGATAAACTATGTATGCATGACTTCTATATTTTGATGTAAGTAAAAGCATGAGTTCAAATAGGCAAGAAAACAAAAGTTGGTGTGTTAGGTATACGACTTCTTTAGCATGTAGCATCATTCACAATAGTGAAATTCATAGCACAATTAATGGTTAAATGATATCCTCTCATTGGCATTGCATGATAGTTGATCTGTCGTAATTTGATACATCAAATTAGGTTTTCCATTTCACTTAAGGAGCTTATTCTCAAGTAATTTAAGTGTCTTTTATATATATTTTTTATTTTTAGTTTTATTGTTAATAAAAATTTTTTATTAGTTTTTAGTCATTTTTTAGAGCCAAATTGACCAATCAAGCCATTGGGAACCTAAAAAGTTGATTGAGTGTTGTAGGGAGTCGACGATGACATGAATGTGAAGAAAATATCACCTAAAAAGGGGTGTCGCGATATCGAAGCATGTAAGTCGTTATACCCCTGACAGTTCTGAAATGAGGAGAATAGAGGCCATCTACAATGTTATTGTGATACTAGACCATAGGTATCGCTGTAGCACCCCTAAACCGTATCCGTCACCGGAATAGGGTTAAGAGGCATTACCGATCAATACACATCATTCACATAAATTTATGCATTTCAATATCAAAATACATTCAACTCAATCATATTGTCCCTTCTAAGGTCCTACGAGACCTTAAAACATGCTTAGAAGTGGTTCGGGACTAAACAAATAACATTCACAACTTTGAGAAACTTACAAAATTTTAAAACTTTAAAAGGTCACATGCCCGTGTGAACAGGTTGTGTGCCTCACATGGTTACCAAACATGCCAGTGTCACATGCCGTGTGAAAATAGGGCATACATACTGACTTGTACCACACGGCTGAAGACACACCCGTGTGTCAGGCCATGTGAAATTTAAGGGGGTTACTGACTTAGGTCACACGGCCAACCACACACCCATGTGCCAGCCCGTGTGCCTCACACGGCTAGTAGACACTCCCATGTGCCTAGGCCGTGTCAAAACTGTAGGGTATTCTGACTTTAATTCAAAGGGTACCCCATGGGATACACGGCCCTGTAACATGACCATGTGTTTCACACAGCTGAGACACACACCCGTGTCTCTGCCCGTGTAGACAAATATAGGTCATTTGTAAGGCCAATTTGCCACCCTTTTCTCATCCATCAAAATGGTATCATTTTATCATAAATATAAGCATCCAAAACATGCCAATTCACAAACATTTCATGCCATTTCATAATCAACCATTTCACTACTTAAATTCTCAACCAAATTCATAACAAAACAATATACCAAAATCATTAAACCATATCAACAACCATAACACATACCAAAACACAAGACAACATATATACATCACATGTACTTATCATTTCATAACTCAAACCAAATTAATAACCAAACACACACCAACATGTACATCATTTGCAAGCTAAATCTCATGGCTAAAGTCATGTTTCAAAACTTATCTATAACACCCCTTATGTGACACCCCTAATTTGACCCTAGTCGAAAAGTGGTTTCGGGACCACAAAATCAAGTCATAAAAATAATTAGCCGTCATATTTTATGTTTATTATATGTGAATATGAATGTGTGAAAGTTTTAAGTTTCGATTTAGTTGATTGCATGTGAATTTAGTAATAGGACTTATGTGTGACACTTTTGAAATGCGATGGGTTAATCTATAAGGACCTATTAATGCATGTTGTATAAAAGAAGGGTTTGCATGTCAAATTAGCCAAAATCTAGATGGTGGCCGGCCATGCTATGGGGAAAAACATATTATAGACATTTTATGCTAATATGTGTGGGAAGAATAATAAATATGAGGGAGTGGGAGGAGAAACCAAAGTTGTCTCCCCTTACTCCCCATTGCCGTGACTAGAGAAAGGGGAGGAAAAACAAATTCTTTCTTTGTTGTTCAACATGGCTGAATAGAAGAAACAAAGGAGGGGAAGAATTTTTGGTCACTTGAGTCATTAAAAAGGTTAGTATATTATGTCAAATTGGGAAATTTTAACTTGTTTTAGGTAAATAATCATGGTTCTTACTTAGCCCATGCTAAAATTTGTAATTTTGATGGATGATTGGAGCATTCGGCTAGGGTATAAAGGAAGGGATTTTGATTGTTTCATCTAAGTATTGATGATGAATGTGTTATGGAAAGAAATCGGTCTTCCTAAGAATATGATTTGTGAATGTTTATATTAGTAATAGCCGAAATTAAAGAGGTTTGATGTCTTGAACAAATGTTGATTATATGATTCGAAATGAGATATGTTAATGATGAAGTATAATCGGCCATGGAAGTAGCCCATTTTGGAAGTGTGATTTGTGGTATATTTTTTTGTGGTTGATTATAAAAATTTGGCTTAAGTGAGGTAATTGGTAAAAGATGTGTTTATGATGTAATACATATGTTCTCATAAGCTAAGTTCTGTATATGTGATATCTTGCATATTGGTTGTTATGGTAAGGTTTGAGACATTAACGTATGAATATGTTTTGTTTGTGGTTCGGCAACTAATGGTTAAGTTGTTAAGTTACATGCTTGAGTTTAAAATGTGCCTTATATGCGGTTTATGAATTTGGTAAATGATAGATTGATATTTTGGATATTTCATTAGTCAAGTGATATTGTAAGTATGGTATTATTTGATTCGGCACTTATGTGTAAAATTGGTAGTTATTATTTTGGTAAAATGTGCAAAATTTGGTAAGACCAAATTTTATACTTAAGCTTAATTGAAGTTGTTAATGCTGTATATATATATTAACAATTAATAAATCATGTGGTTTGGCTTGACTTAGTAAATAGTGAAGAAATGCATATTTATACATAGTGTTTATGAAAGGTAGTTTTATAAATGTGATATGAGTATTTCGTTTGTAAATGAGTAGTAAATATGATAAGAATGGTTCTAAAATGTATATGGATGACGTGTGATTGTGTTTGATTGGGAAGTAAATTGTTTGATTTAGCTCAAGAGCTTAGAGGATCAAAGTCGGATAGGGGAAAAGAGAAAGTAAACGAATAGCCGTGGATATCTAATCGTCGACCACTTCCGAGGTAAGTTTTAAGTGATTAAACGTTTGAGTAAATTCAATCATAATAGGACATAATGAGTTGATTTAATAAGATATGATGTGGCCATGATATGTCTCAAACTCAAATGGTAAGTTCATAAATGTTCGGACTTGGAAATTTAAGAGCAAATTGTAATAATTTGCTTTGGACAGCAGCAGTAACGTGATTTTAGAAAATCACTATAAATTGTTGGTGTGGAATTATAGGCTGAATAAAATATGTAATCAAAGATTAGTTAGTTTAGTTTCTTATAAAAGAGACCGTGTAAGCAAAGAAATTCCCTATAAAGAGATATTTAAAGTTGTGTGGGACAGTGTCAGAATGACTCTGAAATCCCCTATTCTGTTTTTAGAAAATCATTATAATTTTTAAAAAAATGGTTATAAGATAAAATTTATATGCTTAGACTCCTTAATGAGTCTAGTTTCAAATGAAATCAAATAGAACACATTTTGAATTCTGTAAAATGAAAAATTTGATTAAAGTGAAGAGCGGTCAGATTAGTCAAACAGTGAAACAGGGGAAACTTTAAGAAAAATCTGGTATTTATTGGCCAAACCTAAAATTCTGGAAATTTTATGGATGGAAGACATACGAGTCTATATTCAGGGAAAATTAACGGCAAGTGATTTGGAGTTTCGTAGCTCCAGTTATAAATAATTTAGTGACTATTGCTCAGGAAAAACAGCTCGTAGTGAATATGTGATTTTGTTGTAAACATGGATAAAACTGTTTTAGTTGCTCATAAGCTATTGATTAAACCCATACGTGAATTCTAAATCATGATATTGTAAAAAGATATATGAGTATTCGAATATGAAATGATAGTATGGCGTGAAATTGAATTATTCATTGGAAAATGATTGATGTAGATTCGGCCAAGACAAAGTGTATACATGATAGTATGTGTGGTATGTGAAGTATATTTGGACAATTGTGATGTGAATACATGAAAATTTATATTTTGATTTATGATTTTATGTGATGAATGTGAATGTGTATATATGAGATAAGGCCGAATGGCCAATGTGATGAATGTGAACATGCATGTATGTGATAAGGCCGAATGGCCAATGTGATGAATGTGAGCATGCATATGTGTGATAAGGCCGAATGGCCAATGTGATGAATATGAACATGCATGTATGTGATAAGGCCGAATGGCCAATGTGATGAATGTGAGCATGCATATGTGTGATAAGGCCGAATGGCCAATGTGATGAATATGAACATGCATATATGTGGTAAAGCCGAATGGCTAATGTGAAATATGTATGAGACATGCATATGTGGTAAAGCCGAATGGCTAGTGTGAAATATGTATGAGATATGTATATGTGGTAAAGCCGAAGGGCTAGTGTGAAATATGTAGGCGATGTGCGTATATTGTGGCCGAACGACCAAATGTGAAAGGTGTGTATTATCAGATATTTGATGAGGCAAATAAATTACAAATATGACAGTCGATGTGAATGTTGTAACATGTGAATAAATGTACATGAAAATTGGAAATATATTCCGGGTAAGACCCGATGACTACGTGTGGAGATTATGTCCGGGTAAGACCCGATGACTACATGTGGAGATTTTGTCCGGGTAAGACCCGATAACTTCGTGTGGAGATTTCGTCTGAGCTAAAGGTCTCACCGATAATCCGAGTAGAGGTTAAAGCTATAAGACTTCGTAATAAGAATTGCTTATAAATATATTCAATGCGAAAGGTTAAACAGCTATGTACTCCAAGTTTATATGTGAGCTTGATTTGAACTAAATCATAAGGTAGTTATGTGATGCATACGAGAGCAATCTATGAGACTATTCCTATGATTATGTGACATCGGATTAGTGTGAGAGGTTATGTGAAATCATACAATAGATCTATGTCACATGAGCTCACTTTTATGTGAAGGTTTATCTGCCTATTGTATATGATGAGATGTGCATATTCGGTAAAGGGATGGTATGCCCGAAGGAAGAGGAAAATAAAAAATACGAACAACTATGTTATAATTTGATTGTTATCTGTTGACACTGCTTAAAACTTACTAAGCATTGTAATGCTTACTCCGTTTATTTTGTTTTCTCTATTTTATAGATCTCATTGCGAAGCTACAGGCTCGGGGATCGTCAGCAACTAGTCACACTATCACTATCCACTACTTGTTACTGTTATGTTTAGAATTATTTTATGGCATGTATAGAATGACTCGTGGCGGAAGAATATTTTTGGTTAATGTATATAAGCTAGGCGAAAATGGCATCTTTTGAATGTTTACTTAGAGAAGTTTAAATTTTTATCCCTGACTATACTTAGTACTTATTTAAATGAATGATCTTTATTTCAAGAAAAAGTTCAAAATTTTACTGTTCTGACATGAGTTACAAGTCCGGTAATGCCCCTTACCTATTCTGGCGACGGTTACGGGATAGGGGTGTTACACCTTACCCGAGTCTGATGCTGGGACTGGGCACGAGGCATTACCATACTTAACCACATGCATACAATCATTTCTGAGTCACCAAGACTCGATCAAATTTAAAAATGTTTCTAACCTTGCTTAAAACTCCTTAATGTGGGTCTACGAGGCCTCAAAATCTTATTAGAAACCATTCAAAACTAGCTCAGGTCCTTAAACCGACTTAATAAAAATAACCCTTGAAATAGGGCACACACCTGTGTGGAAGGGTAACACGCCCGTATGGAATTAAATTCTAAATTCGAACCTACAGGTGTTTTCACACGGCCTGACACACGCCCGTGTCTATGGCTCATGTCCCTCACACGGCCATGACATACCTGTGTCAAAAATCTTGACATTCTGTTTCTGACGTAAGCAATCCTTAAGGGTCACATGGCCAAGGCACATGCCTGTGTGCTAGGCCATGTCCTTCACACGGCTGAGACACACGGCCATGTCTCTGCCCGTGTGTTTACTACTATGCATATTGACTTGAAATTTTTACGTGCAGGGGACACACAGCTGGACAACATGCCCATAGACACGCTTGTGTGTCTACCCTTGTGGATAATATAGGGCTATTTACCAAGCCCTTTGCCACCCTAAAACACAAAATAACAACATCCATCATGCTAAAGATCATCATAATATGATTCCTCAATCCAACAACCACATCTAAGGCCTTTACACATTTCATATTTACTAAAACAACCAACAAATTACCCATTCATGAAAAAACTTCTTGTATTCGTATAACAACGTTCAACTTTAGCCATTTCTATGGCCTTATACAAAATGAATCAAATGCTAAAGTAAGCCAACACATTTGGCCAATTAACAATGACATAAAATTCTAAATTCAGGGTCCTACACATGCCATAATCAAAATAAATAGATCTAACTATACCAAGTGCTTCGGTTGATAATGTGATCGATGCCTCCGACAACCGTTGATCCATGAGCTAATTAGGCGGCACTATAAGAAAATGGAAAGAAATAGGGTAAGCATAAAGCTTAGTAAGTTGCATACAATAAATATAACAACAACTTTACCATTTATCATCATGCTCATAATACATAAGTAGGCATAAGCATGACTTATTCATCACTAGCCAATACATTTCACATAGCATATGTTGAGCTCACATTTCTTGCATTTCAAATAGGTACCTATACCACTCACAACATGATCATACTTTTCTCGTTTAACTTAAACTGTAACTCTCGCCGTTGAACTATTTGAAATACTATCGGGTATTCACTAAGCCTCAAACACAGGGTATAATGCTGATGCCATGTCCCAAACATGGTCGTACACTGGCTCATTCATCAAGTCAATGCCATGTCCCAGACATAGTCTTACACTGACTATCGAGATCGAGGTTGACGCTATGTACCAGACATGGTCTTACACTAGTTCTCACATATTCATGCCGATTCCACGTCCCAGACAGAGTCTTACACTGACACATCTCGTAGCCGATGCATGTCCCAGACATGTCTTACACTGGCTTACGTCACGAGGCCGATGCATGTCTTAGACATGTCTTACACTAGCTCTCGTCTCAATGTCGATGCCATGTCCCAGACATGGTCTTACACTGGCTCTCATAATGTGGCCGATGCATGTCCCAGACATGCCTTACACTAGCACAAAAATGACCCGAGTGTCATGGCACGAATAACCGATTCATTTTCTACGTTCAACAGGAGTTCTACTATCTCAATATTCATCATACATAATTATTTCCACAAACAAGCGATTTATGCTATATCAAATTAAACACTTATAATAACCATTTAGTTGTATTATGTACATACAACTTACCTCAATATACAAAAATGTAGGCTACTTGTCTGGCTTAGTCCACTTGCTTTGCTTTTCCCCGGTCTATGCCCGGATTTTGCAATTCTTGATCTATGAGAATAGAGAGTAGCTGAAATTTTTCAAGGTCTCAAACCCTCCTATGGCTGATATTTTTGGCACTAGAGAAGACGAGAAAGGGATGATATCATCCTTTGTTTATTTTATTTTCTTTTTAGTCAAACAAGCTACCAAACTCACCTAATTTGACTTTTTTGACCATTCTTGTCCCCATGGCCGGCCTAACACTCTTTTTAGGGTCTATTTGCCCTTTAAAGACCCCCAATTTAAGTTCCATTGCAATTTAATACCTTTAGCTATCAATTTAAGACATTTAAACTTTATGTGATTTAGTTTTTTTTCGCAGTTAAGCTCACAAACGCTAAAATTACCTTGCCAAATTTTTCATGCACTCATATAATAATGCCCCAACACATAAAATAATATAAAAAATAATAATTTCTCTAACCTCGGGTCAGTGGTCCTAAAACCACCATTCCGACTAGCCCCAAAATCGGGCTGTTACATTATCAACATCTCACTAGCCTATACATGTCATATACCATATTTACAAAGCTTCAAAAGTACCAACTAGTTGATAGATAGTGTGATGGTGCTTCCTGATGATCCCCGAGTTCGAGCTAGCTTTGATAATCTATAAAACAGAGAATGAACACGCAGAGTAAGCTTTAAAAGCTTAGTAAGCCATATGCAAATAAATCTATACCATAATTGATATCATTCTCATCAAGTAAGCAAATTATAACTAAACACATTTAGATACACAAAACTTTCTCAGAGTACATCCATTCCAATTCACGTGTAAATTCATCAAATACTTACTCTTTTCAATTCCCGTATGAGTCCAGTACGTGCCTGAATCACTTACTCAATCTCATAATCAATCTTGACTAAACTTTTCCCGTTGAACCCTTCGGAATCATTAAGGATACTCGGATGTCTTGAAGAGCTCATACAATGCCATATCCCAAATATGGTCTTACATGTTATCATATATTGATGCTAACGTCCCAGACGTGGTCTTACACAAAATCATATAATGATGCCAATGTCCTAGACATGGTCTTACACATAAACACAATACAATGCCATTGTCCCAGACATGGTCTTACATGTAATCTCATCACGATAAACCTAATGTCATGACATTTGCATCCTAAGCATTCCAAAAGTTCGTACGAGACTTTTGGACGTTGTACTTCTATCATTTCTTGCTCGTAATTGCTTGTTCATACTCATTACAATTCAATGACAAATAATACATATCTAATTCAATTTAAAAGCATGTATTTGCATATGAACTTACCTCATAGTCGAAATAGATGAACGGAATCGACTATTCGTCAACTTTCGATTTTCCCCGATCTAAATCCGTTTTCTTTCGTTCTTGATCTATATACATTCAAAATTAACTCTTTTATTCATCAACACATTCAATTTAGTCCACAAACACATATTTGGGCATTTTTGCACTTTATCCCCTTAAGTTACACATTTATTCAATTTAGTCTCTATTTCATAAATACACAAAATTCACAAAATTTGACAAAACCCATGCTTGGCCGATTTCTCTATAGGTCCCTAAAAGCACATATTTTTCATTTATTTCATAATTTAACCCCTCAATTTATGCTTTTTTCAATTTAATCCTTAATTGACATTTTTGTCAAAAATCACTTTACAAAACATGTATATCAAACACCAAGTTTGCATAATTCATCATCAAGCATCATAAAAATCATGGACTCATCAAAGGCAACTTTCAAAATCATTAACACTTTCAAAATTTTAGGCATGGGATAGCTAGTACTCTAAGCAACGATCACAAAAATATAGAAATCATCAAAAATTGAGCTCAAAACATACCTCAATCAAGCTAGAGAAGTGTCGAACCCCAATGAATTTTATGTTTTCTTCTTCCACAATATTCAGCCATAGATGAATGAAAATGAAGCTTAATTTAGCTTTTGTTTTAATTATTTAGACTTTAATAATCAAATACCAAATTTATCCTTAATGAAAACATTACAAAATCACCTAATATATGCCCATTTATGACAAATTTCACTATCAATGGTCTAATTACAACATAAGGACCTTTCATTTAATAACCCATGGATTTAAGCACTTTAACAAATAGAATGCAACTTTTTCATTTTACGCGATTTAGTCCTTTAGTCAAATTAACCACCTAAACGATAAAATTAACACACAAAACTTTCACACATACATATTCACATGCTATAAACTCCAAAAATAATATTAAAATAATTTTTTGACCTTATATTTGTGGTTCCGAAACTACTATTCTGATTTAGCTAAAACTGGGCTATGACAACTCTCCCCCTTAGGGATTTTGTCCCCGAAAATCTTACTAGTGAATAGGTTTGGATATTGCTCTCTTAAAGCATCCTCTGGCTCCCACGTAGCTTCTTCGACCCCATGTCGATGCCATAAGACTTTCACTAATGAAATTTTCTTATTTCTCAATTCTTTAACCTCGTGATCTAAAATTCGAATTGGTTCCTCTTCATAAGTCATATCGGATTGAACCTAAATCTCAGAGGGGAAAAATCACATGTGAGGGGTCTGATCTGTTTCGTCAAAGCATCGATACGTGAAATACATTATGGATCTTTTCTAACTTAGGTGGTAACTACAATCTATAAGCAACTGACCCGATACGCTCGATAATCTCATACGACCCGATGAATCTTAGACTTAACTTGCCTTTTCTGCCAAAACGAAGTATTTTCTTCCACGGAGATACTTTCAAGAACATTTTATCCCCGATTTGAAATTTAATATCTTTTCTTTTCAAGTCTGCATAAGCCTTCTATCGATCCGATGCTACTTTCAAACAATCACGGATCACTTTCACTTTTTCTTCAGTCTCTCTGATCAGATCAACCCCGTGAATCTTATTCTCACTTAGCTCAGTCCAGTACAAAGGTGTTCGGCATTTGCGACCGTACAATGCTTCGTAAGGTGCCATTTTTTACTCAATTGAAAACTATTATTATACGCAAATTCAATTAATGGCAGGTATCGTTCCCACGTACCTTCAAACTCAAGAATGCAACATCTCAACATAACTTCAAGTATCTAAATAATCTACTCAGATTGACCATCTGTTTGCGGATGAAAAGCAGTACTAAAGTGTAGCTTTGTACCCAGTGCATCTTGCAATTTCTTCCAGAAATGCAATGTGAACCTCAGATCTCTATCCGAAACAATAGAAATAGGTATTCCGTGTAATCTTAAAATCTCGGAAATGCACAACTTAGCTAACTTATCGAGCAAAAAATTCGTTCGTATTGGAATGAAATGAGTCGATTTGGTCATTCTATCAACAATAACCCATATTGCATCTTTCCTACTAGGAGAAAAGGGCAAACTCGATACAAAATCCATAGTGATTCTATCCCATTTCCACTTAGGAATCATAACCAGCTGCAGCAACCCAGATGGTACCTGATGGTTAGCTTTGACTTGCCGACAGATTAAACATTTTGAAACAAATTCAAAGATATCACGCTTCATACCAGACCACCAGTAAAGTTGTTTCAGATCGTTATACATTTTTGTACTTCTCGGATGAACAGTCAAACGACTACTATGTGCTTCGCTCAAAATAATCTGAATCAATTCAGCTAGGAATACATATTTAGCCTCTGAATCTTAAACAATCATCAACATCTACTCGAAATTCTGAATAAGAGTTCAAATCATATTGAGCCCGTTTTGCTAACAATTCATTATTAACTTTTTGAGCTTTGCAAATCAGCTGTATAAATAACAATCTCGCTTTCAACTCAGCTACAATAGAGCCATCATCAGATAGAGTCATCTGAGTATTCATCTCATGTAGTGCAAACAAAGATTTCTGACTGAAAGCACCAGCCACAATATTAGCCTTTCCTGGATGGTAGTCAATCACTAGCTCTTAATCTATCAAAAATTCCAACTATCTCCGCTATTGCAAATTCAAATCTTTCTAAGTCATCAAATATTTTAAGCTTCTGTGATCAGAATAAGCATGACATTTCTCACCAAACAGATAGTGGCGTCAAATCTTCAATGCAAAACAATTGTTGCTAACTCTAAATCTTGTGTCGGGTAATTCTTTTCATATGGTTTTAATTGTCTCGAGGCATAAGCTATAACTTTGTTTTCCTGCATCAAAACACAGTCCAGACCATTCAACGATCCATCACTATAGATTACAAATTCTATACCCGATTGTGGCTGAACTAACCTTGAAGCTTCAATTCATAAAGCTTTCAGCTGATCGAAACTTTTCTGGCACTTGCCCAACCACTCGAACTTAACATCTTTCTGAAGTAGTCTCATCAATAGAGTTACAACCATAGAGAAACCTTTTACAAATCGTCTGTAATAACCAGCAAGTCCGAAAAAGCTACGGACTTTAGATATATCTCTCGGAGGCTTCCAATCCAATATTGCCGAAATCTTACTCGGATCCACTCGAATACCCGGTGCTGACATAATATGTCCTAAAAAACTGACTTCACGTAACCAAATTTCACATTTACTGAACTTTGCATATAATTGCTTATCACACAGAGTCTGTAATACAATTCTCAAATGATCGGAATGCTCAGTTTCATCTCATGAATAAATCAAAATATCGTCTATCAACACAACAACAAATCTGTCCAAATATGGTCTAAAGATCCGATTCATTAAATCCATAAAAACAGAAGGTGCATTCGTTAGTCCGAAAGGCATAACTAAAAACTCATAATGTCTGTACCTCATTCGAAAAGTAGTTTTCGGCACATCAGAGTCTTTAACTCGCAACTAATTGTAACCTAATCTCAAATCTATCTTTGAAAATACTGTAGCCCCTTTCAACTGATCAAACAAATCATTTATTCATGGCAGAGGATATTTGTTCTTGATTGTCACTTTATTGAGCTGTCGATAATCGATGCACATTCTCATAGTTTCGTCTTTCTTTTTCACAAACAAAACCGGTGCACCCCAGGGAGAATAACTCGGTCGTGCGAAACCTCTATTAGTTAACTCCTGTAACTAAGCTTTCAACTCTTTTAATTCGGTCGGTCCCATTTCGTACGGAGCTATCAATATCTGAGTTGTTCCCAGCACTAACTCAATACCAAATCAACTACCCTGATCTGTGGTAAACCTGGTAACTCTTCAGGAAACACATCTAGATATTCACATACAACTAGTACTGATTCAAAATTTTTTTCGGTCACTTTAGTGTAGAGCACATAAGCAAAGTAAGCTTCACACCCCTTTCTCACATATTTCTGAGCTAACATCGAAGAAATCACTGCCGACAAACCATTCAAATCATTAGACTCAATATGAATTATCTTATTATTTTGACATCTCAGACCAATTGTCTTTTGTTTGCAGTTCACTATCGTATCATGCACTGTCAACCAATCCATACCCAGAATTATATCAAATTTTTCGAATGGCAACAATATCAGGTCGGTCAAAAAATAGGAATCAACGGATAGTTCTTGCATATTTTATCAACCAGAACACACTTGCCTAAGGGGTTCGATACTCTAATCACAAATTCAGTAGACTCTACACGAAAAGTCTTATTGGATACTAAGTTCATACAGATATATGAATGAGTAGATCCAGGATCAATCAATGCAACAATACTAGTATCATAGAGAGTGAAAGTACCGGTAATAACATCTGGAGACGAAGCTTCTTCGCGAGCAAGAATAGCATAAGCTCTGGCATGTGCTCGGGCTTCAAATCTTAGAGCAGTGTCTTTAATCATTCTTTGGCTACCACTCACATTACTTGTGTTTCTAGTGGTTTACCTCTAGTCGCAGTATTGTTCAGCCTCGTATTCTGTACTGTATCTTACTTAGCCAACTCAGGACATTTACGGATAAAATGATCTAATGATCCATATTTGAAACAAGCTCGATCATTCAATCTACAATTTTCAAGATGTCGTTTACCATAATGCTTGCATTCAGGTTGATTTGGTCTGACATTTCCAACACTAGCTATTGAAGTAGCTTTTGAACTCATAGGTGGCCTCTATCGGTCTCGTCTAGAATAACCCATAGTAGTCTTTGAACGGCTAAAATCATCTCAGAATCTCTTTGATGTCGACTGAAATGACTTACTCAATGATCTTTTTTGTACTTCTCTAACTTCTGAGTCAGCTTTTCTTTTCTCTTTCCCAAGTTTCTCAACTTTACACGCTCGTTCGTCAAGCACAACTAACTCTAACAAGCGGATATCTTCATTCAAACCATCTTCAAATCTCTTGCACATAATTGCTTTGGTCGAAACACATTCTCGTGCATATTGACTTAATCTCACAAATTCTCGTTCATATTTTGTAACAGACATACAGCCCTGTTTCAACTCAGGAAACTCTTTGTGTTTCTGATCTATGAATCTCTTACTGATGTACTTCTTTCCAAACTCAATCTTAAAGAACTCCCAAGTGACTCATTCTTTCGGAACAACAGATATTAATGTTTTCCACTAATGATACGCCGTATCTCACAAAAGTGAAACAACACATTTAAGACATTCATCAAGAGTACAAGACATTTCATCAAATACTCGTATGGTATTCTCGAGCCAAAACTCAGCTCTCTCAGCATCACCATCAGTAGTGGCACGAAACTCTTCAGCCCCATATTTTCTAATTTTATCAACTGGATGCTTACTCAATTGAATCGGATTCACAGCTTATGGCATGATAAGGACTTGTGGAGGATTAGATGGGGGTGGAGGTTGTGGAGTAGCCGGATTAGTTCTAATATACTTAGTGAACCACTCATTCATCATCTGGAAGAAGGTTTGCTTAGCCTCTCCCTCGTGGCTACTAGATACAAGTCCAGAAATAGATTACACTGCCTCTTGAGTAGGAGTGGTGCATTACTTTCAACATCGTCAGCTACGGCTCAATCGGGATCTATTTTCTATATAAAAACACATTTTAATTGTCAAGAATCATCACACTATTGCAGTTTAATATATATGGCATGTATAGCTAGACTCTCACTTGCTATGTTAGTCTTAGAATCGACTAAACCGTAGCTCTAATACTAATAAATGTAACACCCCTAACCCGTATCCGTCGCTGGAATATGGTTAAGAGGCATTACCAATCAATACACATCATTCACATAAATTTATGCATTTCAATATCAAAATACATTCAACTCAATCATATTGTCCCTTCTAAGGTCCTGCGAGACCTTAAAACATGCTTAGAAGTGGTTCGGGACTAAACCGATAACATTCACAAACTTTAAGAAACTTACAAAATTTTAAAACTTTAAAAGGTCGTGTGCCTACACGGTTACTAGACACGTTCTTGTCACATGCCGTGTGACAATAGGGCATACATACTGACTTGTACCACACGGTCGAAAATACGCTCGTGTGCCAGGCTGTGTGAAATTTAAAGGGGTTACTAACTTGGGTCACACGGCCGACCACACGCCCATGTGCCAGCCCGTTGCCACACACCACCAGTAGACACGCCCATGTGTCTAGGTCGTGTCAAAACTGTAAGGTATTCTGACTTTAATTCGAAAGGTTCCCCATGGGATAGACGACCATGTAACATGACCGAGTGACACGCCCGTGTCTCTGCTCATGTGGAAAAATATAGGTCATTTGCAAGGCCAATTTGCCATTCTTTTCTCATGCTCACCTAGCCATCAAAATGGTATCATTTCATCACAAATATAAGCATCCAAAACATGCTAATTCACAAACATTTCATGTCATTTCATAATCAACCATTTCACTACTTAAATTCTCAACCAAATTCATAATAAACAATATACCAAAATCATTAAACCATATCAACAGCCATAACACATACCAAAACACAAGACAACATATATACATCACATGTACTTATCATTTCATAACTCAAACCAAATTAATAACCAAACTCACACCAACATGTACATCATTTGCAAGCTAAATCTCATGGCTAAAGTCATGTTTCAAAACTTATCAACATCTCACTAGCCTATACATGCCATATACCATATTTATAAAGCTTCAAAAGTACCAACTAGTTGATAGATAGTGTGATGATGCTTCCTGATGATCCCCGAGTTCGAACTAGCTTCGATAATTTATAAAACAAAGAATGAACACACAAAGTAAGCTCTAAAAGCTTAGTAAGCCATATGCAAATAAATCTATACCATAATCGATATCATTCTCATCAATTAAGCAAATTAAATCTAAACACATTTAGACACACAAACCTTTCTCAAAGTACATCCATTTCAATTCACTTGTAAATTCACCAAATACTTACTCTTTTCAATTCTCATATGAGTCTAGTACGTACCTGAATCACTTACTCAATCTCATAATCAATCTTGACTTAACTTTTCCCATTGAACCCTTTGAAATCACTAAGGATCTCAGATGTCTCGTAGGGCTCATACAATGCCATATCCCAGATATGGTCTTACATGTTATCATATATCGATGCCAATGTCCCAGATATGGTCTTACACGAAATCATATAATGATGCTAATGTCCTAGACATGGTCTTACATGTAAACACAATACAATGCCAATGTCCTAGACATGGTCTTACATGTAATCTCATCATGATAAACCTAATGTCATGACATTTGCATCCTAAGCATTCCTAAAGTTCGTACGGGACTTTCGGACGTCATAATTCTGTCATTTGTTGCTCGTAGTTGCTCATGCATACTCATTGCAATTCAATGACAAACAATACATATCTAATTCAATTTAAAAGCATGTATTTGTATATGAACATACCTCGTAGTCGGAGTAAACGAAAGGAATCAACTATTTGTCAACTTTCGATTTTCCCCGATCTAAATCTGTTTTCTTTCGTTCTTGATCTATATGCATTCAAAATTAACTATTTTGTTCATTAAAACATTCAATTTAGTCCAAAAACACATATTTTGGAATTTTTACACTTTAGCCTTTTAAGTTACACATTTATTCAATTTAGCCCCTATTTCATAAATACACAAAATTCACAAAATTTGACAAAACCCATGCTTGGACAAATTCTCTATAGGTCCCTAAGAGAACATATTTTTCATTTATTTTAAAATTTATCCCCTCAATTTACACTTTTCTCAATTTAATCCCTAATTGACATTTTTGTCAAAAATCACTTTACAAAACATGTGTATCAAACACCAAGCTTGCATAATTCATCATCAAACATCATAAAACTATGGAATCATCAAAAGAAACTTTCAAAATTATCAACATTTTCAAAAATTTAGGCATGGGCTAGCTAGAACTCAAAGCAACGATCACAAAAACATAGAAATCATCAAAAACAAAGCTCAAAACATACCTCAATCAAGCTAGAGAAGTGCCTAACCCTAAAATGAATTTTATGCTTTCTTGTTTCACCATATTCGACCAAATATTAATGAAAATGAAACTTAATTTAGCTTTTGTTTTAATTATTTAGGCTTTAATAATCAAATACCAAATTTACCCTTAATGAAAACATTACAAAATCACCTAATTTATGCCCATTTATGACAAATTGCACTATCAATGGTCTAATTACAACATAAGGACCTTTCATTTAATAATCCATGGCATTTAAGCACTTTAACAAATAGAATGCAACCTTTGCATTTTACGCAATTTAGTCCTTTAGTCAAATTAACCACCTAAACGATAAAATTAACACACAAAACTTTCACACATACATATTCACATGCTATAAACTCCAAAAATAATATTAAAATAATTTTTTAACCTCAGATTTGTGGTTTCAAAACCACTATTTCGATTTAGGTAAAACAAGGCTGTTACAATCACGATACTGAGACTCCAAGACTCCTAATCTCAAGACTATTGTGGGTATTGTGATACTGCTGCATAATGAGTGAAAAAACTATAGAGGCAATTTTGTGTCCAAACAAGCTTATGTCTTCTTTTTACTTAAAGGCAAAATGGTCAATGTTAAGTTAAATATTAGTAGGCTCTAAATACTACTTTTTGAACCTTTGAACTTAGATTTTTGGTGGCTGAATAGTTTCTTTAGGGTTTATAGTTTTTAGGTTAGGTTTTCTTTCTTTTTTCCTTTCATTTTCTTTTTTTTCATTTTTAGTTTAGGTTTTCTCTTTTCTTTTTATGTTAGATTTTAGTTTTGTTGTTTACTTTTTTCCTTATTGTTAAAGATTTTGTAAAAGAGGATGGACAAACTCTTAGGCTTCAATGGAACTTCATCAATTGAAAAAACATTTTATTAAACCCTTTGCTTTCATTTTATGCTTACAATATGTTTGATAAAATGTTTGTTTGGAATTTGAGTTTGAATATGTCCTAAATTTGTTGGATGGTTAGTTGTTTGATTGTTTTTTAGCTTAATTTGATGCCTATTCTTGATTGATTGGTTGTTCTATTATTTCGAAATGTTTAATACGCTAGAATTGACGCCTCTTGTGGAAAACCTAGATAAACGAGATCAAGAGGAGAGTTTATCCTTAGATAGTTCGATATGATTGTGCTGAGTAGTGAGACCGAGAGGTAATCTTAGGTGGTATCTTTTAGTCTGGGATGAGACCGAGAGGAAATTCCTAACTAAGAGTGGCAACCAATAAAATCGGTATAGGCTTATTAGTTCAATTAGCACTCAACTAATCAATCGACCGTCGTTTAATCATTTACATTATCTAAAACATTAGGAAGAAAGTTTAGCTTAGTCATTGTGAACAGTTGAATATGAAAATAAAATATATTTCCTCATAATTTTTTTATGATAAAGTTGTTATGACTTTAACGGAATTAATAGTGGATTGAGAAAATTATCTAATTGGAAAAATTAAATTAAATAATATTTATGTTTTGGTAATAGTAAAACATATATTGAGTTGGACTAAATTATAAAGTGCTGGTTTAAAAGTCCATGAAGCATATATAAGTAAACTCAATACAGGAGAGACCCATATCCTCTCTTATTATATATGAAGGAGGCAAATGTCACAAAATATCCGGATGCTGTGCAAGTCTACACAGCCTCAACAAGTAATAAAGTAGTAAGTAAAACATTTGTTCCACAGGGGCTATATAGACAAATATTGCGAAAATAAAAACTTAGAAAATTGGTGATGAAAATAATTAGGAGTAGGTTGACTTAACTATTTAACTTAAAATTATCTAGTATGTAAAAACTAATTGAAATATAAACACATAATACTAAATAACAATTCACAAGTTTTAATCACTAGGAGATAAAGATGTTAGATTAATTGCCTTCTTTAACTTAGAATTATTAAAATAATGTTAATGACGCTATGGAAGAAATCCATGGCAACTCGACTATTTATTAACCTAGAAAGTCTCTCTTATTTAATTGTTAAGTTTTTCTAGTATATGCCTATGTTTGATTAACTTGACAACCTTATAAGTAGACATCATATTATGTGAGGGAACAGTGATATATTTATACTGAAACAATTTAATCACAATAATCTAAGGTTATGCAAAGTAATAAATTCTTTCGATATTATTACTACTTTGACATAATTTATCAGAAAAAGATCAAACATGCACCATTCAAATATTGTGTCAATTAATTACAATCTTGTTCGAATTAAATAATTAATTCAATTGCTCCCTTACATCCATAATGCATGAATAGCATGTTCATGTTTTTATTTGGATGCATAAACAACCAAGAGACATAACATCATTAAATAAAAATCTAAACTAAAAGAATGTAATCAATCAAACAACAACAAAAAATTTAAGTCATTTTAATTAAATTGAAAGCAGAAAAATATTTAGCGATCATGTTCATCAATTCAGAACAAATAAAGAGTTAAAAGGGAAAGAAACTAGAAGACAAATCCAGTATTTTCTCGTAACTCTACTTGTGATCATTTTCCCCTTTCCTTCTTCTTTGCTCCTTCGCACAATTGCCCTCAAGAATGCTGAATTTTACTGCTTAAGAGAACTTATGATTTTATAGTAGGTATTGACATGTGGACTTTACTAAGGAGATTTCTTTAAAAGAGATAATTATCTTGTAATAGCATATGATAATTTATGGGACCTAAGGCAAGTATTATCATGTGGAATTCATTAAAAAGTTTTCCCTTTTATAGAGGACAACTAGTCACACATGTTACTTATTGAAATTATCCCAGGATGACTTTGAGTTGATGGTTACACACTCAATATCATTCTAGTTAAGTAACTTTCCGCGAAACTCTACATAAATTAGAATGATGGTCAAACGTTAAGTGATTATTAGTACGTGTGAATACCTAAGGGATTAGATTCATGTATTAATTGGATAGATGTTTGTAAGATGTTGCAATGATAATTCTTACACCCATGGAAATCAATTAGTAAGAACATAGATTTCCATCCAATTAACATATTTGTATTAAGCAAATATTAATTTTTTTTTTGCAACAAATGCATGTAACCTTGAAAACATTTGTAAGCTGTTGTAATGATAGTTCCTACACCATTGTAATTATAATTCCTTCATATTTGTTTACTAAGACTCTACTACCTAGGAGTTTTAAGAAACATATAGATTGCTTAGGAATGCGAAACATGACTCATCTATTTTACTATAGAAAGTGGAAGACTATTGGTTCTGGTACCTTAAATGTAGTACATTTTGTATACTTGTATTTTTTAAACAAATTGGTTAAATAAAAATATAAATAAATTACATTAATACCCTTTCTACATTTTTCTCAATGTTTTTTGCATGCAAAATA
The DNA here is from genome assembly GCF_007990345.1 of Gossypium hirsutum. NCBI lineage: Eukaryota > Viridiplantae > Streptophyta > Magnoliopsida > Malvales > Malvaceae > Gossypium > Gossypium hirsutum. The sequence goes on along the minus strand of NC_053430.1, from coordinate 45,021,263 downwards.
AAATGGAAGCAAATATTGACTCACTGGTTATATAATGTTTCACCTAATGCTAAGCGGTACTATGTGATTGTAATATGAAAATGTAACTTATATTAGTAGATGACATGAACATGTCCTTAGTCTAATCGAAAATGAGAAAAATGATTGAAAGACTAATACGTCATCTATTAAGTCTAATCAGAGCAGATGACGCCAGAAGATAGAGACATAGATGTGATTGATTGGGTTCACAATATATCAGTTATGACTTAAGTAGAATAGATCCTAGATCCGTTTATGGATTATTTACTTGCGAAGTTCAAAGTGTGACATACCTTAATCTTGAGTGGATGATGGACTATGTATGCATGACTCATTGATAAGTGATAAAAGTAACATATTTTAGTCACGTTCTTAATACGTTTTTGGATGATTATTTATGCCAAATTGGTGAATTTTATGCTTCTAATCCTTCAATTTCATGTGTCTATACTTAGGAGATCATTTGGGAGAAAAAAGAGAAAAAAAGGAGCAAAAATCGAACAAATAGAATAGATTTTAGGAGCCACACGGGTTGACACATGGCCATGTGCCAAACTGTGTCGATTTCATGATTCGTATCCCAAACATGTGGAAAAACGCAATTTTTAGGCTTTCTAGGCATTCTAAAGTCTATAAATACCAAATAGAAGAAGAGAGTAGGAACCAACAGAGAATATTGAAGAAAACAACTCCAAGAACACTATTGGAGCCAACTCTGAAGCAGATTTCCATTAAGATTGAAGACCTTTTAATTTCTTTTAAAGTTTTTATGAGTTTCTTTCTTTCCTGTGGTTATTCTATCTTTAAGATGTTTTTATTCACAATTATGAACTAATTTCTTAGATACCTAAAGGAGATGAACCCTGTGATGAATTCTATTATTTGATTTTTGTTTTATGCAATAAATACTTCTTGTTCTCAATTATGTGTGCTTATCTTTTGTTTTAAAATTTTCGAGGTTTTAATTCATGTCTAATGTTCTTAAATCAGAGGAGGAAAATCCCTGTTTAAGAGTAGATCTAGCATAATTGAGTTGAGTTGGATGCAATCCTAGAAATAGGACGACATAAATCTACCAGATTAGAGTCAAGTCTAGTATGGAAATCCATAGATGGAGTTAATGCGACAATAGAAGTTCTAATTAGAAAGAAATTTCAATTAATCAACCTAGAGTTAGTTGCTCTTACTTTCGAAAGAGATATTAGCATAATCTAGGGATTTCTACGGATTAAGATACCAAGTGAATAAATCTTTTAATTTAGATTCGTAATGATAGATGAAGTCTAGGTGGATTATTTCCGAGGTATTGTTTCTCTCATTGGTTATTATTAAATTATTTTCCTAATTTATTCTCTGTTGAGTTCTTTAGTTAAATTAATTTAGTAATTTTAGTTTAAACCAATCGCTCCAATTCATCAGCTAAATAATAGGAAAACAGTAATTACTAGTACTTTTAGTCATCATGGATACAATACCTCTACTCATTGTAGCTATACTATTTCTTAATAGGCGCACTTGCCTTTGTTGTATTTTTAGTTAGTTCCTTGGACATCAAGTTTTTGGCGCCATTTCGGGGACTGGAATATTAGGAAAACTTTATTTCTATTAATTTAGCCATTTTTATTTTATTTATTTTTATATTTTTGTTTTAATTAAATTTTTACATTTTAATTTGTCTTTTGTTTACTTCTAACAGGTTTTTTTGGTTTATGACTAGAGGAAACCTATCGGGACCATTGCTTTTTGAAAGTGAGATTGAAAGTACTGCTCGTAGAAATTGTAAAGAGATTAGAGAAACAAGGCAAATTCAACATAATATAGTAGACGAACAAGAGGACAACAATATTACTATGGAGATGGGTGATAATTAGCATATTCAGCTACCTCTTATAGATCTTGTTCCTCGTACTATGTATGATAATGCCAAGCTCACTTTGATTGGGGCTGAATCGAGTATTGTGAGACCTACCACTGCTGCAAACAATTTTGAGCTGAAGCCGAACACAATTCAGATGGTACAATAGTATGTTCAGTTCCATGGTTTGCAAGATTAAGATCCAAACACTCATCTAGCCAATTTCTTAGAGATTTGTGACACTTTCAAGATTAATGGTGCCATTGATGACACCATTTGCTTATGATAGCTCCCATTCTCATTGAGGAACAAGGCAAAACAGTGGTTAAACTCTTTACCACGAGATTCTATCACTACATGGGCTCAAATGACCGAGAAGTTTCTCCTGAAGTATTTCCCACCGGCTAAAACAACTAAGTTGAAGAATGATATTTCTTCTTTTTCCCAGATTGATTTAGAGACATTATATGATGCATGGGAGAGATACAATGACTTATTGAGAAGGTGCCATCATCTTGGGTTACCCCTATGGCTACAAGTTCAAACTTTCTACAATGTTTTGAATCCCTCGACTAGGCAGTTAATTGATGCAGCAGTTGGTGGAACACTGAGTAATAAAACACCTGAGGCAGCTTATGAGTTTATAGAGGAAATGACGCTGAATAATTATTTGTGGCAAGTCATGAGAACAAAACCAATGAAAGCAATCAATTTTTTTAATCTAGATGCAGTCACCATGGAATCAAACCAAGTAGAAGCATTGAATAAGAAAATTGATGATATACTTTTCTACGCAGGTGAACCCGATGATGCAATGTAATGTAAATAAATGTGGAATGAATAATTTAGAATGTTTACCCTTCGGTCCTAGCATAGAGAAAGAGCAAGTGAATTATATGGATAATAATTCTAGACCTCAAAAAAACCCTTATAGTAATAACTATAATCCAGGTTAGAGGAACCACCCAATTTTTTCTTGGAGTGGTTAAGGAAATCAAAGAACACAACCCTTTCTGGGCTTTCAATAACCTTATTAAGAAGAGATGAAATTGAACCTTGAGGAAATGTTGACAATTTATCTCGGTGTCAGAAACTAATTTTCAAAACACGAGGCAGCACTGAAAGATCAGTAAGCATCAATTTAAGGACTTGAAAATCAAATAGGACAGCTTGCTAAATTAATTTCGAAATGACCACAAGGTAGTTTGCCTAGCAATACTGAAACTAACCAAAGGGTTTCACGCAATCACTTTTTAAGACGTGGAAGGGCTAGTTGAAACTGAAAAAAAACTGAGGCAAGCAGTTATGGTGAACAATGATGAAGTTGAGGAAGGTAAGAATGAATAGAAGCAGGTTGTCAGAGAGTGCAAACCTCGAGTTCCATATCCAAACTTGTTGAAGAGAGACCACACGAATGAACAGTATGATAAATTTCTTAAGCTCTTAAAAAAATTACACATTAACTTACCGTTTGTTAAAGTTCTTTCGCAGATGCCAAATTACGTCAAATTCTTAAAGGACCTGTTAACAAATAAGAGGAAGTTGGACAACTCATCGACTGTGGAGCTCAATGCAGTTTGTTCGGCCACTCTACAAAACAAACTACTTAACAAAAAGTTTTACAATTCCTTGTCTCATTGGTACTTTAAATATTGAAAATGCTTTGGGGGCTAATATTAGTGTCATGCCTTATAAAATGTTTAAACAACTTGGTCTTGGGAAATTCAAAGACACTAGGATGAGTATTTAATTAGCGGATAGATCAATTAGATATCCTAGGGGTATTATCGAGAATGTACTTGTTAAAATCGATAAATTTATATTCCCCACTTACTTTTTTGTATTAGACATGGATGAGGATAGTGTAGTACCTCTAATCTTAGGTCAATCCTTTTTAGCCACTGCTAGGACTATTATCGATATTGGTACTGGTGAACTTGTACTTCGTGTAGATGAAGAAAGTATTACTCTCCAAGCACATGATTCTGTGAGAATATCTAGTGAGCAAGATGATATTAAATGTTCTGTTAATGTTAGTAACCACGTGGCTCAATGTTCTTTGTAGGAAATCCCTTGTGAAAACATGTTGGAGCCATGTTTTAGTCACAGTGACAGAAACCGCGCAACATATGAAGAACGAATGGTACAACCTGATGAACTAGATGAATGACAAATGCATTTTGAGGCGAAATTAAGAAAACACGATAAAGACATAAAGCGATGCCATGATGTGCATGTGATGAGAACAAACCAATTTAAGGTTGGGGACAAAGTATTGCTAGACAAATCGGGTCCACGAATTTCCCCTTCGGAGCTTGAGTCAAACGGATTGAACCCATTTACGGTACTAAATGTCTTTCCATATGGTACAATCGAGGTAACACGTTCTGAGTTTGACACATTTAAGGTAAACAATACTCAAATCAAACCTTATCTTGGTGTTAAAATTGATAACGAGAAAGAGGAGTTTTGACTCTGAAAACTACGATAACCATGCGCATACAAGGTAAAGCCGAGCTTAGACTGCAACCCAAGTGTTTAAATTTTGTTAATTCTTTTAATTTTATTGCATGTTAATTTAAAAATAATTAAAATAAAAAAATTGAACCAAATGACTTGGACACACAGTCATGTCCCAGGCCATGTACATAATGGAATTAATGCCAGAGAGTTACATGGTTTGAAGACATGGTCATGTAGGGTACACGGGCGTATCCTGGGCCGTATGGTTCTAGGACTTAATTTTTCCAATTTCAATTGTTACACGGCTTAAGGTGATCCACACATGGCTTAGACACACAGGCGTGTCCAAGGCCATGCGTATACTAGGGTGAATTTTTCAATTTAATTATGAAACAATGAGTTGCACGGGCCATAGACACGGCCTATCACATGAGTGTGTGTGAGACAATGTGCTCCATAAGGCCTAGCACATGGGCGTGGGAGAAGCGAAGGAAGATCACACACGACTTGGCACATGGCTTTGTGTGACACATAACTTGGACACACGGACATGTCCAAGGTCGTGTGAAAACTAGACTTAAATTTTGAATTACACGCGGGTTAAGGAAGCATCACATGAGCGTGGGACACGGCCATGTGCCTAACACTGGCCTAAACACGACCATATCCCCTTTAAAACCCGAATTCCTATTTTTTTTTTCTTATTTCACCCCCAATTCCTTCCAAAAAAAGCCCTAGCCACCACGCCGTTCACCATCCTCTTCGGCCCACCTTTGAACACCCACAAACCCCTCATTTCCCTTCTCTTCCTCGACCAACGCCCTCTCTCCCACCATTGACATTTCTCTTTACCTTCACCTCTCCTATCGTAACCATGTACCGCATCCACACATACTAGCACCAAGCGTTCGTGACCCCCACTCTGTTTCCCCAACCTCGCGTCCCATCCACTATTCCCCATCACCATCAGTCCCCCTCCCCTTCGAGCCGCAACCCTTTCCTCGCCCCTCACAGCCCTAACTCATACCACTTCGTATGGAACCAGTTCCCCTCTTTGCCTTGTCGAACACGCCACCGTCCTCAAACACGCCGGCTCTACCGTACGCACCCCTTCCACTATCCCACTGTCAATTGCCTCACTATCTACTTTGTTTCTTTTTATTTATTATTATTTTCATTATTATTTATTGTTATTATATTTATTATTATTTGTTTTATTTTTCCTATATTTCTTAGTTTTATTATTATTATTTTATTGTTATTATTTTTAGTTTTAGTAGTATCTGTTTATGGTGACTTGAATTCGTTTACTTATTTTTTTAGTTATTGTTATTATTTTCATTTATTATTTTCTTATATTATTATTACTTAGTCTTATTATTGTTATGATTATGAGTCGTATTAGTATTTCTATAGTTGTGTTAATTGTTGATGGTTTATTGTTTTTATTATTTTACTTTATGTTCAATTTTGCTTCGATTTTTGTTAGTTGAGTGTTCGATCTTGTAATTTTTATTTTAGTTAGATTCGACATTTGATTTGTGGTTATTTGAACAAATCCATTGTGTCAATTCGTGATTTTACATTGATACTAAAATAGTTATTTAGTTCTCCTTTTTTTCAAGGGCATAATGACAAACACACTCAGTAAGACTAAGACCGCCATCCCCGCATCGAAACAGTGGAAGACTTCGAGCGCGACCTCTTCGTCGGCCCCTGCCTCTGATGCACCCCATCTATTTTTACGATTTCCACAAGGTCCTCACCATGACCTCTATCAACATCTCCCACAACGACCATTGAGATTAGGCCGATGAATTGATTGGGAGGCCTTAAAGCAGATTCATTTAGCTGATAGAGTGCGTGCACTAGCTGCTATAGATCCATGGAACAGATTCTTCTCTATTGCCAAGCCCACCTACTCAGAACTTACCCTCGAATTATGTTCGACATTCCTCTTACAACACGTGATGTCGAGCCACGATGAGCCGTACACTATTTCTTTTAGACTCGGCAGTATGATGCGTCATCTGCGCATCCCAAACTTCAGAGTTGTCCTAGGACTCTATAACGAGGAGTTCATGAGTGCCGAGGGGTTTTTCAACCTTATACCGACACATCCATTATTCACCATCTCTATACTAGACAGAGCTTTCTGCGAGTACGACGCCCTATGACCCAAGTTGGTCGAAGACGACTTCACTACCTTCGGCATTACGCTATATCCATGCTATATTGGCCCACATGTTGACTGGTCAGAAGGAGAGCACAGGGGTCATTGGTATATTCGACGCTTACTTCCTTTGAAACATGGCGATGGGGCATACCTTTGAACTTGCCTGCTTCATCGTCCTTGCTTGTCACCATCAGATAGAGTGTAGTAAGAAGTGTCCTATCTGCTCAGGCCCTAACGTGACTCACCTCGCATGACATTTCGGCCTCCTCGATACTCCGGAACAATCCTCCTCCTTCACACTAGTTGGACAGATGGTCTCTTAGAGACTATCTATTATAAGTCATATAAGGACAATCGAACGACAGCGTCGCGTAGGTCATCCTCGATACAGGTTGTCTTATTCTGACCCTCAGGATGAGCATGATGACTTTTATAATGATGTTCCTTTCCACCATGAGGATCCACCTCATCTTCCACCTCTGAGTCACCCTACTACTGCCTCTGCCACTACCCTAGCGGACCTCTCTAAACGGTGTACCCGTTTCGAGCAACACTGTTTTGAGCGATTCGACAGTATTGATGCTGTCGTAACCATTTTTTTGAAAAACGAGAATCGATTTTGGTTTTGAAAATGAGAGAACGGGAGTCGCCACCAATCCTTTTTAATGAGGTGTGATCGGCTCACCTTTAAATTAACCTTTTTAATAAAAGTTAAGATTTACTAAAATGATAATTTTTGGTCTACGAAAATCAGAAAATGAGTCCGGGATTCGGTTACGCACGAGGAAGGATTAGCACCCTCGATACGCCCAAAATTGGTACCTAGTTGATTAATTGGTGTCTTAGTGTCGAAGATTGAAAACTTGGTAGAATTTTGAAATATGATCCCTCTTTGTAAAGAAAATGCTCAAATATTAAAGGCCTTCTCGTCTCAAAATATGAAATGTCACATCCAGTGAGTTAGGACACAACATCTTGAATTTTCGAGAGCGAGCTTGCCTTTTATAAAATCTGTGTATTTTATTAAAAGGGTATCCGATTATTTAGAGTAAACGAGAGAAATCGAAACTTAGTAAGTTAGGGCACGTTTTCTCAAATTCTCAAACACTGAATATTGCCTTCATTTCAAAACAAATTCTTATTTCGAGATGATAAAATGTCATACCCGGTAAGTTAGGGCACAACACTTCGCATCTTTGAGAATAAGCATTTTTCAAAACTCGTATAGTGATTTAAAAGAGTATTCCGTTATTTAGGTTAAATGAGAAAAATCGAAACCCAGTAAGTTAGGGCACGATTGTCTCGAATTACCAAATACGGAATATCACTTTTATGAAAGAATTATTTTATGGTATCGAATAAAAAGCATGATGCGATATAAAAGCAAACCATGATGCTAATGCGTAAAAATAAGTGTGACAATAATAATACGAGCAATTATGAAAGGTGAAATAATAACAAGGCTAGTAAACAAGTACATGAGGAAAATAAAATGATCGAATACGCAAGTAAATTAATAAATAAATATAAAAAGATGACAAAATAAAATGACAATGATAACGCGAACGATAATAATGATAATAATAATAATAGTAATAATAATAAAAAGTGAGATTAATGGTAAATTCATAATGATAACATACGTTAATGACAATAATGATATATGTAAAAAAGGGAGTAATAATATAATAAAAGAAGATAACAATATGTTGATAAGAATAATAGTGGGAATAATAAGTATAATAATACATGATAAGATTCAAAGTATGTACATAATATATAAATATATCAGAAAATACACACATAATGTATAAAAATATATATGCGTCTATAGTATTTAGGAAAGGTGAAATACACAATATTGATACACATATATGCGTAGCATGGGGGTATAATTAAAAGTACATATATGTGACATGCGATAGTATAAAAGACATATAACTAAAAATATTACAATGTATACATAATAACAATAATAAATATATATATAAAAAACCTGTATTCACAACACACATATAAAAATATATGTATATACATAATACAAAAAATGTACCCGTATTAAAAATATACATAACAAAAAAAATTTAAAATATTTACATAATATGTTAAAAATGGTAACAATATAAAAAAAACAATTATTAACAATACTTCATAGATATATACATGTATATTGAAAGTGGATACATGATAATATTAGAAGTATGTACACGATATAATATATAAAAATACATATATATATGTATAATATTTAAAAACATACATAATAATGTTAATATGTATATGCATAGTATAGGGTATAATATATGTGTATATATTAAAAAAGAATACGCATGTGACATACAAATACATTAACAAAAATAAAGACTATTAATAATACTATATAATATATATATATAAGCATTAAATGAAAATAATACCAATGCTAATAAATAATAAATAATAAATATAATAATAATAATAAACTATAGTAGTAATAACGATAATGGCGATGTAAATAATAAAAGTATGACAACAATGATGATAATGATAATAATCAAGTAATTTTAGTCCTAAAATAATAGACATAACTGAAGGGGGTAAATTGAATGTAGAACAAAAATCCAGGGCCAATTCAAAACAAAAAATAAAAGAGAAGACCGAATGAAACACGCGAGGTAAGGGGATGGACCGGTCAGGAAATTGTTCCAAAACCTCAAAACGCACTGTTTCGATACGGACCAAAGTGAATCGAAGGCCGGAGTCGTGGGGCCAAATTAAAGACAAAAGTAGAGGAAAGGGATCCAATTGAAGGAGGTGAAAAAAGCAGAGGGATTAGGGATGTAAATACCCCAAAGACAATGGAAACACATGGATCCCCTGGTTAGTGGGTCGGGTCGATCCGATTCGCGTCAAAACGACGCCGTTTAACACCTGGGTAACTAGTTCAAAACGACGTCGTATAAAGAGGGTATAAAAACAAAAAAAAAAATCTGAGCAGAAGCTCATTTTCTCTGGGTTTTAAAGAAAGGAAGGGGGAAGGGGCTTGAATTCTCTATGGGGGAGCCCAGAATCCGGCGAGTGGCCCGCCGTGCCGGCCACCGTGTACGGTGGCCGGAAATCACCCCAAGGTAAAGATTTTTCCCTTTTTTTATTTTCTTTATTCGTTTAATATATGTGTGTATTGTTTTAATAGAAAGGATACTATATATACAAATAAATTCGAAAAGAAAATAAGAAAGATAAAAAGAAAAGTCGATGACCTTAGATTCGGTCCTCGATCTGTTTTGCTTTAGTTTTTGAGTTTGTGTTTGAGTATGTTTTTTATCTTAATATTGCTTTTTCATTACGAAAATGAAAAAAAAATCAAGAAGCAAAAAAGCCCCCTTTTACATTGTTTATTTTTGCTTATATATACGTTTACACTACCCTCTTTCTTGCTTTCTGTCTATTATTGTTTAATGCATTGCAGGTGCTTGTGGCGGTGGACTTGATGGGGCGGTGTTGCAGCAAAGACGGTGGCCAGGCAAGTGGTGATGGGACAGTGCTAATTAGGCTAGGGTAAATAGATTAGGGTTTTTTTTCTTTTTCCTCTTTTTTGATTTTGGGTTGTATTTGGGCTGTGTGGGTTTGGGTTGTTTTGGGGTGTTTGGGTTTTTAGTGGGCTTCTGTTGTTTTGGGCCTAAAATTGGGCTTGTATAGATGCCACTTTGCAGATCATCTCTACATTTCTTCTACTGAGCCTATGCCTTACGATCTCAATGCCTCTCACGATGAATATCACTGATCTATTTTGTTTATTTTTTTATTTTCTTTGTAGTTTTCTTTTTTCTTTTTTATTTGTTAGACTTCTTTTGAACTATGTTTTTATTTTTGTGGTTATTTTTAATTGAGTTTGTAACCTCTTAATATTCCTCATTATTTGTGTTTATGTTCTTATTATTTTGCTCGCAACCATACACTACATTTACATTCGCCTACAATTCCAATTTTCACTATTCTATCGACTTCATCCATATTCAGGGCAGTTTTAGTTTTCTCCCTCTCTTGCGATATTCTGCTTATTCTGTGCTTATTTTTGTTTGTACATTAAGGACAATGTACATCTTAAGTGTGGGGAGGTTTTTTTTTTTATAATTGTGATAAAATCTCTGAATTATTTGTGGTGTTTAAGTACTTTTCTCATACTTCCATTAGAGTGAATTGTTTTCGATTTGGGATTTTTGTTGATGTTGTTTTGGATTGATTTGTAGATATTTATGCATTGGTTGATTTAAACTTCAAGATATAAGAGAGTCAAACATGATAAGTTTTTTTTTTAAATAAATATTTTAGGTTGTTTCCTTGAATTGAGGTATTATCTCGAATTTTTAAATTTGCGAGTTTGACATCAAAACCATGATTTTTTGTGAAATTTTGAGCCTATAGAGCATACATTTTTCATGCTCATTTTATTATTGATTATGAGTGTGTCAACTTGATTTGTTATTCTAGAACTTGCTTCGATATGCATGTCGAGACCACACCATTAATTTGATATACTGAGATGATAGATACACTTAGGTTTTAACTCACTTAACTTGTAAAAAGCCTACCTATTGAATTAACCCTTAGTGAACCCCGTTGAGCCTAACACACCTTTTCTTGATTAACCGATGAATGTTAACCCATTACCCATTTATTCATTGTGACTTTTTCCCATTTTATTGACTCCTCTTTTGTCTAGCTTTGATTTGGTTAGTTGCCTACCTATGTTCCTTTATTTGAATTGCTGACTTTTTTTATATTCTCAAAAAAATATATATATAGTTTTATTATTAATTAACTATTGGTTGAATGAGCTTGAATAATTAATTTCATATTTTGTTGAGAAGCTCATTTTTATTCTTAAATAGTATTGATTGATGCACTTTCTTTTAATTCAACATTTGATTTTTTTTCTAGTTTGGTAATTTATCAACTTGATCTCAATTATAACCAACTTTTCTTACCTTTTTCCATACCCTTAACCTAAGCCCCATTACAACCTCTTGATTGGTGTGTCATTTCATTTACAGTGGTGGAGATTTGATTTTCATGCAAGCTTATGGTAATGACATTTCTTGTTCAACTGTTGAGTGCATATTTCTTGAACCTTAAACACTTTGAGTGCTTTGAGTGAATCTTTAGTGAAGATGTCAATTCTTGTTTATTTTGAATTAAAGGTAATTACTTAAATAAGGGGAGATACTTATGTTTTTGTACTTTAAAAATTTTGACTTGAGTTGTTTGAATATTTAGTGCCGTTTTATTAAATTGTCAATGCATGATTGCTTGAGAATTATTTTTGAGACATTATTTATGAGAATAACGAATAACAAGTTGAGAAAGATTAACTTTAATGTGGGTTGAGGATTTTGCTTGAGGACAAGCAAACACTTAAGTGTAGGGATAATTTATAAGTGATAAAACTAACATATTTTAATCCTGTTCTTAATGCATTTTTGGATGATTATTTATGCAAATTGGTGAATTTTATGCTCCTAATCCTTTAATTTCATGCATTTATACTTAGGAGAGCATTTGGGAGCAACATGAGCAAAAAATAAGAAAAAATTGGATAAATAGAGTAGATTTCAGGAGCCACACAAGCTGACATACGACCATGTGCCAGACCGTGTCGATTTATCGATTCGCATCCCAAACACGCGAAAAAAATGCAATTTTTAGGCTTTTTTGGCATTCTAAAGTCTATAAATACCAAATAGAAGAAGAGAAGTGAGAGCCAGCAGAAAATATCGAAGAAAACAACTCGAAGAACACCATTGGAGCCAACTCTAAAGCAGATTTCCTTCAAAATTGAAGACCTTTTAATTTCTTTTGCATTTTTAATGAGTTACTTTATTTCCTGTGGTTATTCTGTCTTTAAGATGTTTTTATTCACAATTATGAACTAATTTCCTATATACCAAGGGAGCTGAATCCTATGATGAATTCTGTTATTTGATTTCTGTCTTATGCGATAAGTACTTGACTCTTGTTCTCAGTTATGTATGCTTATCTCTTGTTTTAATATCTCTGAGATATTAATTAATGTTTAATGTGCTTAAATCAGAGGAGGAAAAGTCTCTATTTAAGAGTAGATCTAGCATAATTGACTGGAGTTGCATGCAATCCTAGAAATAGGACGACATAAGTCTACCGGATTAGAGTCAAATCTAATAGGGGAATCCATAGATCGAGTTAATGCGACAATAAGGGTTTTAATTAGAAAGAAATTTTAATTAATCAACCTAGAGTCAGTTGCTCTTACTTTTGAAAGAGATATTAGCATAATCTAAGGATTCCTACGGATCAAGATACCAAGTGAATAAATCGTTTAATTCAGATTCACAATGATAGATGAAGCCTAGGTGGATTCTTTCCTAGGTATTGTTTCTCTCATTTATTATTATTCGATTATTTTCCTGATTTATTCTTTGTTGAGTTCTTTAGTTAAATTAATTTAGTAATTTTAGTTTAAACCAATCACTCTAATTTGTCGGCTAAATAATAGGAAAACAATAATTACTAGTACTTTTAGTCCTCGTGGATACGATATCTTTACTATCTGTAGTTATACTATTTATCGATAGGTGCACTTTCCTTTTTCGTATTTTTAGTTAGTTCTGTAATACATCACTTGTATACTTTGATGTAACTAAAAGCCTGAGTTTAAATAGATAAGAAATTGAAAGCTGGTGCGTTGGGTATACGACTTCTTCAATATGTAACATCATTCACAATAGGGGAATTCATAGCCCAATTAATGGGTAAATGATATCCTCTCATCGACATTACATGATAGACGAAAAGTAAACGTGGCCATGGTAAACGACTTGATTACTATTTGATAGTAATTGACTTTTTATGAAGAAAGATGTAATGGTTCCCATGAGATAAAATAGGATCATATTGGGAGGACGAATTTATCTCAAAGAGATTAAGGATAGCTTATGAGGGTAACACATTTATAACAAGGTAATTGAACGAGCATTGATTAAGTAGATTTCATAATGGTATGTAATAAGGGAGAGCTCAGTCACGATACTATAGTGGAATGACTTCGTGACTAAATAAATTTATAATTAATAGGCGAAAAGCTCTAAATTTATTATAAATTATTTGAGCCCTAATTGTATATGTCCAATCGGCCCCTCCGCTAGCCAGTTGAAACAAAAAATGAATTACATGTAGAGCCAAATGAACAAAAATGGAGAGAAATGATAAAGCTAGAGAAATGGGTCACATTTGCAAATGAATATGTTTTCTCACTGAGTATAAAAATGTCTTGATAATTAATTTAAGCTTTTTGAATTATTATTTAATTAAATAATTGAAGTTCAAAAATGAAAATAAATTAATTAGTTATTGTGAATTCATTGTATAACACCCCTCGCCCAACCCAATCATTGAGTCCGAGCTATAAGATGCTACATTCGTTGTCGGAGCAACTACAGTCAATTTACAGTAAAATATTCACATGCATATGTAATTCAATGCCAAACATATTAATTTATGGTTAAACAATCAAAATTGAGTCTTAATTGAGCTTACGAAAGCTTCTTTTTTCACCCGAGCACGAAATAGGACCAAATAAACTTTTAGGTCTGAAGTTGTGGTGTCATCTCTTCTACGCCATGATGTCATCTCTTCTACATTGTGATGTCACCAAACAATTTGTTATGTCATGTTGTCTGACCACTCAACATCGCGACTGCACTTATTGTCGATCGACGTTGCAAAAAGAATGAATGGTCGTCAAGATGAGATCTTTGATTTTGATAAAATTGAATCATTTAATACCTATTTCAAGTTCTTAACCATACCTAACAACATATACTCCAAGGATGTATAAAATAAGCTACTCAAAGTTGGTTTTGATGTAATAACATTAATTATCATGTCTATATTTATAATAATAATAAAAAATCCTCTTTTAAGTTTTTACTGTTTTTTCCCTAATTTAGATTGATTTTTTATTCAATATAAAAAAAACCTCCAAATTTGTAAGATTAACCTATAAATTTACACATAATATCTTTTTATAGAAAAGTATATTGTTATTCTATAGAATTACGGCTTTGATTATCATTTGAGATTGAAAAATGTTTTTCAACCCAAATCATGATTACAAACTAAAAACAATGGTAAACTTGGAGTTAAGCTTAAGCCATAAAGCCAAAAAAAAAGCCAAAAAATTTTGGCTTTTGCAAAAGTGATTTTGCCTTAATTTTTTTTAAAAGTACTTTTGAGAGTAATGATAAATATTGTTAAATTTTTTAAAAATATTTTTTAACCTCAATCATAAATTAATCCAAATTTTTTTCTCCCTTTCTTTATGAAAAAATTGCATGTAGAAAGTAAAATATTATAATTTATAACCAAACAGATAAAATTTACCACAAATTAAACCTAGAGAACACATAAGTAGTCTGGGCAAATTAATGGTGAAAGTGCTCTAAATTGTTCACTTAATTAAACACCAATACCTCACTGTACATTTTGATAGAATATTTGAGATTAAGGTTGTGTTTAAAAAATTATTTAGTAATTAAATTTAAGTTTAATTTTTTATAATTTACACATGTGATATGTTTGGATACTATTATATTTAGTGGATCTCACGAAATTGAGTGAAATTAAAGTATTTCTTATTCAATCTTATTCTTATGGAAATATGACAATTGAGGGAATTACAAGAGATAATTAATCATGATGTCTTTAAAACTATTTTTATATTATTTTTAAGATATAATCACTCTCTGCGACAAATATATTTAAAGAATTAAAATTCTTTGTAATTACAAAAGGGTCACATAGTATAGGACTAGTATTGAATTTAACCAAATAAATTTAGTTGTTACAGTTTGGACAAGATTAAAGTTTCAAAATTCGAAAAGTATAAGAATTAAAATTGACCAACACAAAAAGTATAAAAATTAATTTTGTTCGAATTATATTGCAGGGACTAAGTCCACAACTTTTATAAAATACAATGATCAATAAGAAAATTTAACTATTATTTTATACCCTCTCAATAGAAAAAAAAATACTCCCTCAGCTGATTTAAGATGTTGTATGTCCTCATAAAAATAAAAAAATTACAAAACTCACACATTCCAATAGGCAAAACTTTGATCCTGTGAATTTTCACATCCTAGACTTGTTCTTATGATTTTTTTATTTTATTTTAATGATGGTGTATAAAATAATTATTTTTTATTTATCCACACAAAATATTTATTATTAAGAATATGCAAAAGCCTTCCATTAAAAAAAATAAAATAGGGAGCCAACTGCCATGGTTGATTAATACGTATTTGTGGAATAATGTTAGAGAAGTTTCGGTTGTTGAAATCGATCTATTCAAATGCAAAATGCCAAATACTTAGATATATCCGAGAGAAAAAAAAGAAAAAAAAACTCAGAAAATCTATAAAAAAAAATCAAAACTTTTCTTGTGTGTTGAGCTGCAAAATGCCAAAAGACTGAGATATAACGTTCAAAATCTAAAATAAAAAATTCAGATGGGAAAGAAAATAAAATCTGTTCTTGTGAGGTTGATTATCAAGATTCAAGGTCCTTCTACGTGCAGACAAATAACATATCTGTACAACAAAATATATATTTACACACGCGCGCGCCTACATATATAATTATTACATTGCCATGCGTCTTTTTATCCCTTGCAGGCAGGACTAGTTTTTCTAATAATTCACAATGCTACAATAATGAGATTTAATGGCTTTTTTTTTTATGTCAGATTCATTACCACTCAACTATGCAATGATTTGATGGAAACCCATGTGAACATGATCAACCTTGTAAAACTAAGCATTGGCTTAATCATTTCCCTAGTTTGAGTGAATTATTAAAACGCAGCATCACATGTAATGTATTTGGCATGCATATAACCTTTTGTTGATCGAAACACATTACAAGGATCTTGTTATTGAAGGAAATAATTGGGCATAGTCCACAAGAAATGGCTTGTCTTTCTTTTTCTTTTACACAAAGAAAGACGGAAATTGAAAACACAAGATTTGAATAAAAAAATTTTATTGGAGGATTCATAAATATTTTATGTTTGGGCATTAATGTTTTTGTATATAAAGTAAATATTTAAACAATTATCCTTTCCTAAGACCCATTTCCCCCGTATGATCATGTGTGAAGGAAAAAGGTAAAATAATGAGCACTTTAGCAATTAAAAGAAAATTCAGAAAATGTATTGTTTTGGGCACTTGTTTGCTGTCGCCATAAAAAAAAAATCTAAATCATAGAGATATTTAGGTTGTAAAAGTATAGTGAAGGTATCTATATTAAAAGATAGATTGCATTTTGATTTTTATATTAAAAAAATTGGTTAATTAGTATTTGTATTAGATCAAAGTGCAAATTGATCATTTTATTAAAAAATTCATCTATTTTTAATATTAATAATTGATCCCTATATGTCAACATGAGATACACATAGTATGCCATATGTTACTATCTAATTATTTTGTCAGCCACACAATTTTTTAATGGTACAAAGGTTGAAATTTTTAAAAGAAAAAATTAATTTGTTCTTTGATCTAATATACAAAATTTAATTTGTCCATTTTGTAAATAGGAAGAGCAAAGGCTTCCATAGTACTTTTATCATAGTTAGGCTAATAACATAAAACTTGAGGGTTTACACCAACATTTTATCATCAATCCACCATTGGAGTTGGCAAAAGATTAAAGGGTTCCTAAAGATAAAGACTTGTGATAGGTGGGCAGCAAGCTTTGGATTGGAGATAATGCATGGAGGTATCCCTCTTCAACTCTTCTTCTTCTTCTTTTTCTTAACAGCCGAAATGATTTACTAAAGAGCTTTTGTTTGTTTTACCAAGTTTGGAAATATTAAAGCATAAACCTCATTTACCTTTGTTCCATGGTCAATTCCAAGAAGATTATGATGGTTGGTTAAAATTCAATAGAATATATCCTTAAAAGTGATTGACTTTTGTTTGGACATATATCTGCTTTGAAAAGGATGGACAAAGTGGAACCACACCGTTGGGAAAAAAATGAACCAACTTCGTAAAATCTTAGTCTAAATGCCGCATGAAAGCAGCAAGACATTTAACAGGTTAACGATAAATTAACAATGTTATAACAATTGGACCAATTCAGTAATAAACTTTTAGTTAAATCAATTAAATCATCAGTTTAATAATAATTAAATAAAAATTGAATTAATCAAACTGTTCATTTTTATTTATCTATTTTTTTATTGATTTACAATATATTTTTTAATTTTATTATTATATACCACCAATGGAAGCATTTATTGTGGAAAGCCTTAATTAATAAATGGGTTTTGGTTCAATTCTTTGATATGAAATGTGAAGTTTTCCTTTTTGTTTCTCAAATCGCAGCAAACAAACCAACATGATGCCGATATTCCACTAGCAATACAACGTGTGTAAAATAAAAATAAAAATAAAAAGTTAGGCTCCAATTAGCCAAACTTTCTATAATCAAAATAGACTGTGAACATTAATTGAAATATAAATCTTTTATGTAACATTTAAAGAAGAAGGTTTTATTAGGTTGTCAAACTCTGGGCCAACAAAAAGCGAAGATTTGGTCAAAGTGGTAATTAGGTAGCATTCTAGAGACTCTTGATTTGTAAATTGATGCAGGGAATTAAGCATAAAGGGAAACCAACTGCAGCCAAGACAGGCCTTGATTGACGGTGCCGGAATTTGGTCGGAACCCTAAATTTATTAAAAAAAACCAACATACATGGCAATTTAGCATATATTTGACTTTGACTACATGTATATATAATTTTGTATTAATCAAGGAATAGATCATTTTTGTTTGACTTATTCATGGTTTAGGTTGGGACTCGCTGTCGCCCGTGGCTTTTTTTTTTTTTACAAATCCATTTTTTCACTATTTATTTAATATTAAAAGTATAAACAATTTTATTAATAATTGGCATAATAAAAAAATAAAGAGAAACCAATTTATAATTCTAATTAACATATTTTCCAACATTCAAGTAGTTTAATTTGAATTTACGTAGTTTGTTTTTTAACAAATGAATTCATGTATATGACCAAAGAAAATGAATTCATGCATATGACCCTCCCCCCTCAACAAAAAAAAAATGAAAAAAAGAAAGAAAGGAGAATTCATGTACTTTATAGATTCATGTCAAAATGAGGAAGGTGTTTAGCCTAAACTTTGGCAACTCCCACCACCAAGTTTTCAAATCAAGTCTGGGTTGAAAAAGAGATAGGTTGATGTGATGGGTTGAAATCTTTTCAACTTCCCACATATTTCTCTCATGAATCATCCTCTTTTAGGATAAAATAACACAACATTTCATTCATCTTAAATATTAATCATGTGAACCTCTTTCTATGCCTCAAAATATGCAACCTTTGTAGCCTTTAATTTTGATTCTCATATATATATATATATATGTGATTTAAGGGGCTTTGAAGTTTGACATTAGGTTTATTGGTTTTCTTTTTTTGTTTTGTTTTCATTTGTCGGCTACAAACTACTATTATAAGAAAATATGATTCATAACTGATTCACTGTAAACCAATGAAACTTAGACTAAAATTTCGGCTGTTATTGGTATAAAAGAAATAAGATAATTTATTTAATCCTTCAAATTTAAAAACAATCATTTTAACATTTTATTTAATTTTTTGTTTTCTTTAACTCTTAAATTTATGCTGCTTATCAAATCATTTTAAAAGTAGATGTAAAAATTTATGTTTGTTAACTTTGTTGACTTATAAACGTAGATGCCACATTAGCAATTAATTAAGTTTAGATTGTAAATAATTCAAAAAGATATCAAATTTATTAGAATTATTTAAAAAGTATAAAAAATATTATTAAATAATTTTCATTTTTAAAATTTTAATTAATTGCTAATATAGCATACACTTAGATTATTATGTGGATGTCACATTGGTAAAATTAATAAACATTAATTTTTCTATCCATTTTGGAATAAATTGACAAATAATATAAATTCAAAGACTAAAAAAATTAAATAAAGAGTTAAAATAATTTTTTAATAAAAGTTAAAAAATTTAAATAAATCATTATGTCAAAAAATAATTTAAAAAAAATCGATAATTGCATCAAGAGATGTCTCATGCAAGTTATAGACAAATGTGTCTCCCACTCAATATTTGGCATCATCCTTATTCAATTTTTTTTTACCTAATTTTTTTTCCTTTTTCAAAACAAAATAATTGTATCAGATATTTTTAAAAATATTAAATTTATATATTTCCCATGTTTGTATATTAAAATTTTAGGGTTTGAAATGTATGGTTAATTTATTTATTATTATTGTTTATTTTTTTTCAATTGTTGGATAAATAAATCGTAATCTATCAAACATGATTCCTTGAAGAATTAACATGCAATAAATATATAATTACCAGGGAAACCTGCAGCTAGATTCCTGGTAACAATTAACAAAACATGGGTTTAAGGATTTCCCTGTTTACTTTTGTCTTAAGCCATGCTACTTTGATTTTATTTTTTTAATTTTTCCTACATACCCATATTCATCATCTATATTCGACGCGTATTTATATATGGATATTAAGTTATAATTTTTTAAATACATTAAAAAAACTTTAAAATAATTGATTTTAGACATATAGAATATACTATTGTATCTAACATTTCTACAAAATTTGTCATTTTGCAGAATTATATCATAATATTCTCCATATTAAATAGTAGGTTCGACTTAACTCAATTTGAATTATAAAATATTAGAAATTTTATTACATGCTTATGCATATGAAAATTATAATTTTAGAATATAAATATCTATTTAAAAATAACATATAATAAATAATAAAAGCATTGTTTGAAACTAATTAATAATAACATATGAAATATGCAAGTTATTAACTTATTTTAATTACGGAAATATATTTTCATAACTTCTTAATCGAATAGATGATCTAGTTGAGGGTGGCACAAACTCAATAAGAAGTTTTATTAATAAAACAATAATAAAATATTATCTATTTTTCAATTAATGCTAATTATTTTCGTCTTTGTTTTTTCCTAAGTAAATGCAATTTTATATAAATGCGCATAAAAAATATAAACTAATTGGATATAATAAAATTAAGGTGCTTGGAAAATATTGGTAAAAATACTATGGAGGTCCTTGTACTAAATATCAGATTGCATTTTGCTTTCTCTACTAAAAAATAAAAAATTAATCATTGTATATTAAACCAAAGAGTAAATTGATCCATTTTGTTAAAAAGTCCATTAATCTCTACTGATTAAAATTAGAATGGTTGACAAAATAACCAAACAAACACATGGAATGCCACATGTATCTCATGCTGACGTACATAGACTAATTTTTAACAATAGAAATAGATAATATTTTTAATAGAAGGATCAATTTACTCATTAAATTAATGTATAGAGGCTAATTTACTTATTTTTTGAGTAGAATAAACAAAAAATACAATTTGACACCTAGTACAGTAGCCTCCACGGAAAAGTATTGATTCATGATACAAGACATATGTTGTGGGTTGATTGGAATGACATGTTCTCTTCTTTTAGTTGAACAACTAAGATAACATTTACACTTCTTTGCATCATCATGTGCTTCTTTCTTTGGCATTTCTAAGATGACCTTCCTTCTTTTACATTTAACTTTTGCCTTTTAATTTTAAGTCTGCACAAACAAACAGTATGATGTAAATGTTGAACCATTAGCGCTCATTTGGGGGGAAAGACAAGCCAACCCGTACAAGTTTAACCCATGTTCAATTTTGTACACATTGGAAGGTATCCACAAGTACTCATATTTACATTTAACATATTTAGAATTAAATGGAAGAGATGATGTAGTTGAAAGGAAAAAAAGGAATACATATGAAATCATAAACATTGATTCCAAATGTTAGGCCCATTATTTATTTATTGTATTATGATTATTCTTAATATTTGAAATATCCTTTTCGCTGTAAAATAATAAGTCATGTAAGGCTTTCATGCCCTCATTGTGGGTACGAGTCGTAGCAATTATCTGCTAAAATTATGTGCCTAGTTCTGATTTGCTCACGTTTGTTGGTGCAAGAGGCAGCAGCAGACTGCTTTTCAATCTTGCTTGTATGGCAAGCCTCGAGCCTTGCTGGAGAAACAAACTCAGAAGCAAGAACAGAAACACATGCAAATGGAAAACAAAGAAATTGAGAGAGTAATTTTGAATGAAAAGAGCTGATATTTTTCATTCATACTTTTAGAAGGCATAATGCCAATACATATAAGAGATTACAACAGCAAAACAAACAAGTTATCACCTAATAACTTACCTAACACCACTAATTTGCCTAGTAACTTGGTAAACTTGTTTGAATACATAAACAGCTACCTAAACTTGTCATTCATCACTTAGTTACATCAAAATGCAGCTACCAACTAAGTTTGATCCTAACTAAATACAAAACATTCAATTAAGGAAACTAAATGGATAGCTTCAGCTTGCTGCACCAATTTTGCTGTTGAAGCACGTTCCTTGCATGGCCACCTTTGCTGCTACATGGGAGCTGACTTCAACAACGTTAATAGTGTGTGAGTTATATTAATATCAACATTATTGTTGATATGAATTTGAGCTCCATTTAATCATTAAATTCTTTTGGGGAATAACAAAAAAAAATTGGTATGATATAAAAATTTTAAAAAAATAATCTTTTTAAAATTATATAATATTTAATATGTCAAATTTTAGATGTTACCATATTTTTAACAGTTAAAATAAGTTTGTGAAGTTTTTGTTTTTATTTCCAAAAAATTATTTCTCATCTTTTTTAGATTTTAAATTCAATTGTTAATGGTTAATTACATTAAAATTTTTCTCTTAACTTCTTTGTTGTTATATTTTGAAATAAAAAAAATTATATTACATATAAATTTGAATTTAATAAAATATTTTAATAAAATTAATATTTACAAATTGAAAAAATAAATGACCTAACGGATTAAATTTCAAATGTAGTGATAGTATATAGATTTAAATAATATTTGAACTTACTTTTAATATTACATATAAATTGTACAAATACAAAATGAGTATTAAAGCTAAAACATCTTAGGAATTCTTATTAAAAACTTACAAAAGAAAATTAAAATTGTATCCGTACGAGATTAAAGGACAGCGGTCGATTCATCCCTAATTAATAATTAAATCCTAAGAAGAGTTAATAATGAAAGCCTACAATTCGTACATTTACCTGATATTTAGTTATACTTCCACGTCGCCCATGTGGCCACGTGGCTTAATCGTAAAGCGAATAATTCTCCACCGTCATCAACCAAAATATTTTCCATCCAATGAAAATTTAAGAAAGCTGGCGTGGAAGAAATGGAGCAAGTGCAGAAGTGTCAGAAGGAAAAATGGCCAGGCACGTGACCTACCGACACATCGACACGTTGTAGCTTTAAATTTCTTTCAGTTAGCGACGGTTAATTGAGGCAAGTGGGAAGGCCCTGGTTAGAAACTAATTAAATGAATGAAGAAAAACAGAGAGGTTAATTTGCCACTATATATATATATATATATAAAAAAGTTTAATTTGACTTCACGGAGTTAGCCGATGGCGAAGATCCAATCTAACTTTGTTTTATTTATTTATTTTATTTTATTTGTCGTTGTATCTCCCTATATAAAGACTACGTTATCTGTGTTTTTTTAATACACTCCATATTTCTTTTTCTTTCTTTCTTTCTCATCTTCATTCCCCTTCATTTTCATATAATCCAAACAGCAAAAATTGAACACACAGAGAGAAATTATCAGAGATGGGGATTTCTAAGAGATTGCTCTCTTCGTTTGCTTTGCTTGTAACGTTTATTTTGTTTTTCGTTTGTGTCAAGGCCTCAGCAGAGAAAACAGAGCTGAATTCAAGGTACATTTTCCCGGGAAACAATCAGCTCGTCTTCCAGTGCTCTCCCCCTCTGTTTCATTTAGCTTCTCCAGTCAAGGAAAACATTAAACGTACTTTTTCTCAATGCAACTGGTTTTTGTTTTCTTCTGATTTTTGTGGTGCTTGTAATGGCAGGCTCAGTGAAGAAAACAAGTTGCAGGGCTTGAAAAACTCATCAATGGAAGAGGGGTGAGTTAGATTGGATCAACTAACTCCTACCAGCCTCTTTTGGCTCTGAAAAATAAATACTAAAAGGCCCTTTTGATTTTATTATAATTATTTTTGCATTGCATGCATTACTTGGTTTTTGCTTTTCATTGTTTCGTTTTAATGCATTTTGGGGTTGACCAAGTTTCTTTATTGGAACAGGTTGGAGGATGAGCAATGGATAAATGAGCACTCAGTCGACAATCCAGAGGAAATTGCTTCAATGGTGCATATGTGAGTTTCCCCACATATATTTCTAACTTAACTTTCATTCTAGTTTTGCATTAAGATGAACAAATTCATGAATATTTTTATTTCATTCCTGAGAAAATAATCTATAGCATAAACATTGCATTAAATGTTTGAAATTTGAGAAGAGGATTGATTGATTCACATGGATCCCCTCACACTTGCCCTAATATGTGTTGTGTCTGACAGGTCTTTTTCCCACTGTCTGTTGTTTCTCTTTCTTACATGAGTAGTCAAAAATGTGTTTCATTCTATAGAATTCAGTCAAAACTAAGTAAAGGATGGGTCAAATCTTCACACGTACACGTCCATATCTAATTTTCGTTTTAAGTTGCTGTCAATGAAACTTAGAAGTGTTAACCACTAATTTCAACCTTACTGTAAATTTTAGTTTCTCTTACATTTTATCATTCTCCAAGGTCAAATCTTCAGTTCACACCTATTTCATGTTGGATTTTCCCTATCTTTCATTAAAAAAAAAAGGGACCTTAAAGGGAAAAACAAAATTAATAATGCAGGAAGCAACCTAGTTGTTAATGACAGTTTGTCTTTTGCTCCACAGCATTTACTTTATAACTTATACAGTGGTAGTAAGTAGTACTATGAATTCCATGCAGTAAAAAGGCATAAAATCTCTAATTGTTAAAATGATTCCTTTTAGTATAATTTTAATAAAAAGTTTTTATAATAATTGTTAAAATTTTATCTTAGAAAAATAATAACATGAAGTAAACTTTATATATATGGTGAAGGCAGACAAAGAAATTTGTAAAGACAGATCTGTCTTAATTTTGATGCATGGTAAATAAAAACATGGGGAATCAAGTTCCACACTGACGTAGCTGCATATAACTGACAAAACTAGTTGAATTCATAGACACCGCCACCATCGTATTTAATTTTAATGTTTTTAATTGCCTTTATTGTTTTTTTCGCACCGACGGAAAACATAGAAACAGGAGCAGGCAGGAACTGGTTTCCTCCTTATCATTTACTACTATTTTCCTTAAGTAGCAAAATCTAGTTTAGAAAATAATATTATATCGAATTTTCCGTATGGACCGTATGTACATCTCCCACGAAATGTCACATGGCCAACTCAACTCAACAGATTCATTCACATTATTTTGTCCATCATCATTTAATCCTATTCCAATTTCCACATGCTTAATTAACTCACTTCATTTAATTAATCTAGCAACATATATGATGATGTTATGGTAATCGTGCAGGAGCATAAGAAATAGCACAAAGAGGAGGAAATTGGGATATTTCTCATGTGGAACAGGGAATCCGGTTGATGATTGCTGGCGATGTGATCTGCATTGGTATCTCAGGCGAAAGAACCTTGCCAACTGTGGCATTGGCTTTGGACGCAACGCCATTGGTGGTCGTGATGGGAGGTACTATGTGGTGACTGACCCTAGGGATGACGACCCTGTGAACCCCAAACCAGGCACCCTCCGCCATGCTGTTATCCAGGACCGCCCACTTTGGATCGTGTTCAAGCGTGACATGGTCATCAGGTTGAAGCAGGAGCTTATAATGAACAGTTTTAAGACCATCGATGGTCGTGGTGCCAATGTGCATATCGCTAATGGGGCCTGCATCACCATCCAGTATGTCACTAATATTATCATCCATGGAATCCACATTCATGATTGTAAGCCCACCGGCAACGCCATGGTTCGAAGCTCCCCATCTCATTACGGGTGGAGGACCATGGCTGATGGGGATGGCATTTCCATCTTTGGGGCAAGCCATATTTGGGTTGACCATAATTCACTCTCTAACTGTGCTGATGGACTCATTGATGCTATAATGGGTTCCACTGCAATTACCATCTCAAACAACTACTTCACCCACCACAACGAGGTCAGAATATTCACATCGGTTTATCAATATTGAACTAAATTTATGTTTTTAAACGACTAAACTAATTCGTCCAAGTACTTCGATGATAGGTTATGTTGTTGGGACATAGTGATTCTTACGTAAGAGACAAGCAGATGCAAGTGACCGTTGCTTATAACCATTTCGGTGAGGGTCTTATCCAAAGAATGCCAAGGTAAAAAAAAAAATAAAAAAGCATCCTTAAATTTGGTCGCTACTGTAATTTCTCTTTTTTAACCTTGACTCAACCATCTTTGCCAAATGTTGCAGGTGTAGACATGGATATTTTCATGTAGTGAACAACGACTACACCCACTGGGAGATGTATGCCATTGGTGGAAGTGCAAACCCCACCATTAACAGCCAGGGCAACCGATACCTTGCCCCTTTCAACCGCTTTGCTAAAGAGGTTACAAAGAGAGTGGAGAGATCGAAGAGTAAATGGAGACATTGGAATTGGAGGTCAGAAGGAGACATGTTTTTAAATGGAGCATATTTCACTCCATCAGGAGCAGGAGCAGCAGCCAGCTACGCTAAGGCCTCTAGCTTAGCAGCCAAATCGTCTTCCTTAGTTGGCACCATTACTTCAAATGCAGGCGCCCTGTCTTGTCGCCGTGGTTTCATGTGTTAGTTCTTTGCTACTCCTCCGTACAGAAGATGGAAACAAAACTCATTTTCCTTTAGATAATATATATACCATTTTATATAGTAGTATTCTATTCCCTGAGTTTTCGGCCCTATATATTATTCTGATCAATCCCTTTTGACAAGTATACAAAAATTTGTAGAAATTGTCCTTATTTCGCTCCCTCATATACCAAAAACATTTCACTTGCCATAGAATGCCAATGATCGACCTTGGCCTCTCTCTAAGGTGCCATGAGGTGTTTACTTCTACATTGCTTCTCTTTAGTCCTTTAGATTATTTTTAAGCATTTGGGTCATTGTATTTCTTTTTCTTTGATTAATTAGTTAGCACATAAGTTGCACATGAAGGAAAAAAATCATGTTGTGACTTGTGAGTATTGCTTTTAAGGACATTGTCTTGCATGTAAACTATAATGGTTCACATTGCTTGCATTAGAGGATTAAGCTTCAATCCTCTTTCAATCTATTGAAAAGTAAAATTTACGTATCTTTCAATCATACTCTACATGTTCATTTATAGATAACTAATAACATGAACATAAATAAACCTGAAGGTTTAATTATTTGTTTAAAATTTTAAGAATCCACAATCAAATCAGAAATAATTTACTTCAAATCTTAATTTAAAAAGTTAAATTAATATCAACTAGCATTAATATCATTTTTCAAAAAGGTCTTCTTAAGGATATATTCCTACTGCTGCGGATTTATGTAAACCTCAAAGAAAAGGGCATAACTTAGGTCGGTTTAAAAATGAAAGAGAAAAACTCCAACTCTTGGTGATACTTTACTCCATAAAGATAATTCTTCTGCTAAGCTTCTCAACAACACAAATTAGATAATTAAACGATCATTTCCATTTTTGCCGAAGTTGCATTTGGACC
Source organism: Gossypium hirsutum (assembly GCF_007990345.1). Lineage (NCBI taxonomy): Eukaryota > Viridiplantae > Streptophyta > Magnoliopsida > Malvales > Malvaceae > Gossypium > Gossypium hirsutum. The sequence continues at coordinate 44,993,888 of NC_053430.1, read as the reverse complement.
TTGGATTCCAAATCAATGTAAAATTGTATGTTAAAAGTATAAAAATCTTGAAAGCATAATAATTTATTAAACCTATTTGTTACATCTCTATCAAGTAGTCGACTTGAAACTTGGATGGTAAAATGAATTTTCATTTCATCTCTCTATGATCTTCCAAACACTTAAGTCTCCCAAGTCTTCAATAGATTATAGATTATGTGTATCTTCATCCTCACAAGTTCCATATCTAACAAATTCCAAGTTCTCTTTCTCAATTCATTTGCATATATTCACAATGCTTGAAATGGTTGTATTGATCAAATCAAACAATTAAAGGGGTCATGAGGTATTTGTTCTAGAACAGGGGATGTAATACCCCTTACCCGTACCTGAGATCGGGACAAAGTACGAGGCGTTATCAGACACATACTCGGATATTTCGGAAAGACGAGTTATAAAATTTCATTTTCAAATTTAAACCAATTGAACAAAATCAAATTGTCCCTACTATGGGCCTACGCGGCCCAAATCGTGCATTATTAGCGGTCAGGGACTAAACCGAGAACTATAGAAAATTTTAGTAAAATGCCTAGGGCTATGCCTCACACGCCCGTGTGGAGGCAAAGCACACGTCAGTGTGTTTGGGGACACACCCGTGCCCCTCACCCGTGTTGAATTATTTGATTTATTTTCCATTTCGAACCTACAGGGGTTTCCACACGGCCAAGCACACGCCTGTGTCCCTGGCTCGTATCCCTTACACGGCCTAGACACGCCCATGTCATCGCCCTTGTCCAAAAACTCGGATATTCTGTTTATGACGTCATCACTCATTTGGAGGCACACGACCAAGGCACATGCCCGTGTGCTAGGCCGTGTCCTTCACACGGTTGAGACACATGGCCGTGTCTCCGCCCGTGTGTTTACTACCATGCAAACTGGCCTAAAATTCTAGGTGCAAGGGACACACGGCCATACCACACGCCTATGGGGCTGGCTATGTGTCACACACGGCCTAGACACATGCCCCTGTGTCTACCCGTGTGGACCATTTTTGGAGGCTATTTTCTAAGCTTTTGGTCACCCTCAACCAACCATACATACCACTATGGTCTTTGGACATTTATTAAGGTATAGTTGTACCCTTAAACTTTCTTGGCCAAGGTCATACTCGTTACTACATGTCTCATTTTAAACTATGATCATAATACCCTATTTGTTTTAGGGTTACTCTTTTAATAATCATATTTTATAACTCGTGTCCTTTATGACCCAAACCATTCCCAATTGTTTTGGCCATCCTTCTCATGTTCATTCATTGTATAACACATTTGGCATTCACATGAAGGATTCACACATAACCATGCACATTTAGTAGGCTTATAACCTACATCAAAATGAGCCATACCTCATGGCCATATATAGAAAGATGTAAGCATATTATTCAAGTTCTTACATTGGCTAGCCAAATGACACATATAACAAAATAACCAAAAATCCTATACATGCCATTATAACAAAATAAAGTTTCTATATACCAAAATAAGACAAGTTGATGGTGTTGACAAAGCTCCGACAGTCTTCCAACCTTCACGAGTCCTTGAGCTCTGAAAAACAAGGGAAGATAAAGAGGGGTAAGCATTTACATGCTTAGTAAGTTTGGATAGCTGGAAAGTAAACTTACCGGTAAATTAGCATACAACCATATTAGGCAATAATTCCAACAAGTATGAAATTGTTTCCTATCACATGAACTCAATCATAAAGTTAGTTTCATATCAATACATTATGTCATTAGTCTTAGATGAGCTCATCAATTCAATATTTCCATTCTCTATTTCTCATGTTAATCCCGTTGAATTTCTCAGAGATCTCGATGGATAGCCCAATTACCGTCAAGTCATACAAGTGATCATCTCAAGTACGCACTCCCGCGAACCTTACATCTTACGGGAGGATTATCAGTCCAGGCTAAATCCCCTGTAGTATTAACTCATAGAGCATTGTCGGGATTACCAGTCCAGGCTAAATCTCTTTCAACGACAATTGCTTTCATAAACTTGAATCTGAATTGCCAGTCCAGGCTAAATTTAGTCCTCAATCGTATTACCCGTTCGGGCTAAGTCCTTATTGCACCTATATTCTTCGAGAGGCTCAATCGCTCAAGGAACACCTATCCGGGCTAGATCTTTTCTATATTGAGATTAGCGAATTACCCGTCGGGGCTAAATCCTTCTCTGCAACACATTTAGGATCTCAAGTCATGTAAGCCATAATTTAACAATCAGATTTCCCTTTTTATTTCAACTGGGACATTTATCATTTTTTCATTTACACTAGCACGTCTTATGGATTATCATGAATTGAATATCTAATTACCATACATTCAAGAACATGCATTTTTAAGTATATTAAGAGTTTACTTCGGGTTATACGAACTTACCTAGTAGTCGTTTTTGATTCGTATATCGGTTATTTCGAAACCTTTTGTTTTCCAAGGTCGACCTCCAGAATTTGTTCCTCGGAGTCTATATCAATAAAATTAGACTATTAATACATCATATTTTTCATTTTAGGATTAAAATTCACCCCGGACAAAATGATTATTTTGCCCCTAACCTTTCACAATATTTACAATTTAGCCCTAAGGCTCTTATAATGAAATGGATGTAATTCCTTGGCTACCCAAGCCTAACCGAATATTATTCACACTAATAGCAACTCATGTTTTTCCTTCATTCTATATTTTCTACCCATTCTCACAACTTTTACAATTTAGTCCTTTAAGACATTTCCATGAAAAACCATTTAGTAAAAGTTGTTTACCATCCTTTAAACTCTCATATTCCTTCATAATCATCAAAACACAAACATCTCATGCATGGGTAATTTTCTAAACATGAACCCTAGCATGAGATATGGGTAGAAATAGAAAGAGCATGTTACGAAGATCTCAAAAATACGAAGAACATTAAAAACGGGGCTAGGATTGACTTACTATCAAGCTTGAAATGTTGGAAAACCCTAGCTATGGAGACCCTTAAAATTTTGGCAGCATGGAGAAGAAAATGAGTTGATTTTAGCTTGATTTTTCCCCTTTTATTTAGTTTATTACCAAATAACCAAAATGCCTTTCCTTACTAAACTTCTAAAATTTTCCATGCATGCCCATTTTTGTCCAAAAACTTAGAAATCTGGGAAATTACTCTTTAAGGACCTCTAATTAATATTCCAAAGCAAATTTATTCTAGAACCCAATTTTGCAATTATTCAAATTGGTCCCTAATTTCAAATTAGACACCTTGCACATAGAATTTCTTCATGAAACTTTAACACATGCTTATTCTCATATCCTAGACCTCATAATGATCATAAAATAATTATTTCAACATTATATTTGTGGTCCCGAAACCAGTATTCCAACTAGGCCCTAATTCGGGATGTTACATTTCTCCCCCAAGGGACTTTCGTCCTTGAAAGTCTTACCAGTAAATAGGTTTGGATACTGACTTCTCATGGTTTCTTCGAGCTCCCATGTAGCCTCTTCCACTCCGTGTCGATTCCATAAAACTTTCACCAAGGCTATATTCTTATTCTTCAACTGTTTGACTTCTTGAGCCAAAATCTTGACTGGTTCTTCACCATAAGTCATGTCCGGTCTAATTTCAACTTCCGTAGGTGAAATCACATGGGAGGGGTCTGATTGATATCGTCGCAACATGGATACATGGAATACATCATGAATCTTTTCCAATTCGAGTGGCAATGCTAAACGGTAGGCTAATTGTCCAAGTCTTTCAGTGATCTCATATGGTCCGATAAAATCTAAATACCTTTTTCCATGGAGACACTTTCAAAAGTACTTAATCTCTAATTTGAAACTCGATCTCTTTCTTTTTTAAATCAGCATACGACTTCTGCCTATCCGATACTGCTTTCAAGCCGTAACACTTTAACCTTTTCTTCAGTTTTCTTGATTAAATCAACTCCATGAATCTAACTTTCCTTAAGTTCTGTCCAATATAGTGCAGTTCGACATTTCCTGTCATACAAGGCCTCATAGGGTGCCATTTTCAAACTTGTCTAGAAACTATTGTTGTAGGCGAATTACACCAATGGTAAGTATTTTTCCCAACTACCCTGAAATTCAAGGACGCAACACCGTAACATGTCCTCAAGAATCTGAATTGTTCGCTCAGATTGATTATTAGTCCGCGGGTGAAAAGTCGTACTGAAATTCAACTTTGTACCCAAGGCTTCTTGCAGCTTCTTCCAAAATCTTGAAGTAAATCTCGGGTCCTTGTCTGAGATAATCGATATCGGTACCCCATGTAATCTCACAATTTTAGATACATACAAGTTGACCAATTTGTCAAGAGAATAATCTATCCGTACCAGAATAAAGTGAGCTGACTTCGTCAGTCTATCAATCACAACCCAAACAACATCTTTCTTTTTTAGTGTCAACGATAATCCAGTCATGAAATCCATAGTAATCCTGTCCCACTTCCATTCGGGGACCATCACAGGCTGCAACAAACCTGAAGGTACTAGGTGTTCAGCCTTGACTTACTGGCATATCAAGCATTTCGATGCGATTTCGGAGATGTCTCTTTTTATGCCATTCCACCAGTACATTTTCTTCAAATCATTATACATATTGGTACTTCCTGGATGAATAGACAAGCGACTATCATGTGTCTCTTGCAGAATTTTCCGAATAAGCTCATCGTCTCTTGGTACACAGATCCTATCTCTGAATTTAAGCAACCGTCAAAACCAATTTGAAAATCTGATTTAATGCCTGACTTGTATTGAGTTCTCTTGGCTTGAAAATCACTATCATTGACCTAAGCTGCACAAATTTCTTGTAGAAATGTTGGTCTAGCTCTTAACTCTGCCAAGACCGAACCATCATCTAACAAGGCCAACTTCGTGTTCAAGACTCTCAAAACAAACAAGGATTTTCTGCTTAGTGCATCTGCGACCACGTTTGCCTTTCCCAGGTGGTAGTCAATGATCAATTAATAATCTTTAATCAACTCCAACCATCTTCGTTGTCTCAAAATCAATTCTTTTTGAGTCATCAAATATTTAAAACCCTTGTGATCGGTGAATACAAGGCACGTCTCACCATACAAATGGTGTCTACAAATCTTCAGGGCAAATACAATGGCTGCTAGCTCCAAGTCACGTGTTGGATAATTTTTCTCGTGTGGCTTCAATTGCCTCGAAGTATAGGCTATCACTTTGCTTTCTTGCATCAACACGCAACCAAGTCCATTGAAAGATGTATCACTGTAGACCACGAATTCTTTTCCAGGTTCGGGTTGCACTAAAACTGGAGCTTCCATTAGCAACGTCTTTAACTTCTTAAAGCTATGTTGACACTTTTCTGACCATTCAAACTTAACATCTTTTTGCAGCAACCTTCTCAAAGGAGTTGCAATCATCTAAAATCCTTTCACAAAGCGTCGATAGTAACCGGTTAAGCCCAAGAAACTTCTAACCTGGGTTACGTTCTTCGGCGGCTTCGACTCGAAAATGGCAAAAATTTTGTTTAGATCTGCCTGGATGTCATCACCCGACACAATGTGACCCAAGAATCTGACCTCTCGAAGCCAGAACTCACTTTTGCTGAACTTAGCATACAATTTGTTGTCTCGCAAAGTCTGTAAAATAGTTCTCAATTGTTCAACATGCTCAGACTCATTACGGGAATAGATCAAAATATTGTCAATGAATACCACAACAAATTTGTCTAAGTATAGTCGAAAAAAAATGATTCATTAAATCCATAAATGCAGCTAGGGCATTCGTTAGACCAAAAGCCATAACCAGGAACTCGAAATGACGATACCTTGTCCTGAAAGTGGTCTTAGGCACATCTGACTCTTTAACTCGTAACTGGTAGTAATCGGATCTTAGATCTAATTTTGAAAATACAGTGGCTCCTCTCAATTGATCAAACAGATCATCAATCCACGACAACGGATACTTGTTCTTGATAGTTACCTTGTTAAGTTGTCGGTAGTCTATACATAGCCTCATCGAACCATCTTTCTTCTTTACAAATAATACTGGAGCACCCCAAGGTGAAAAGCTCGGTCTTGCAAAACATTTATCCGTCAGTTCTTGCAACTGTGCTTTTAACTCTTTCAGTTCAGTTGGTGCCATCCTATACGGAGCAATAGAAATAGGAGTTGCCCCAAGCACCAGCTCAATACCAAACTCTACTTCTCTAACGGGAGGTAATCCAAGTAGCTCTTCCAGAAACACATCCGGATACTTGCATACTATCGGTACCGATTCCAGCTTCAACGCAGATTCTTCAGTATTCAACACGAAAGTAAGGTAGGCTTCATATCATTTTCTCATATACCCTTGAGCCATCATTGAGGTAATCACAACCAGCGGAGTATCCAACTCACTTGAATCAATTCGGAGAATCTCACCATCTAAGCATTTCAATTCGATATACTTGCTACCATAATTTACAATCACATCATGCATAGCTAAACAATCCATGCCAAGTATTACATCAAACTCATCGAATGGCATTAACATAAGGTGTAACGCCCCCACGCCTGAGACCATCACCGGAGTCGAGTTTGAGGGGTTACCGAACATAATTTATCAATTTAAGAACTTCAAATCATTTGTTTCTACATTCACAGCTTTCTAGCTACTCGCGTCACAGTTACAAGAAAAATTATATCTTGAGTTACGAAACTCGAAATCAAGATCCGTAAATTTTCCCTGAATCTAGACTCATATATCTATTTACTAATTTTTTTCTAGAATTTTTTTATTGGGCCAATTAGTACAGTTTATTAATTAAAGTATCCCCTATTTCAGGGTTCGACTACTCTGACCTCTGTGTATTACGAATCAGATATATCTCTATAAAAAATTTCAATGACTATGAGGTTTGTTTATATTAAAACTAGACTCAATAATGAATCTGTACATATAAATAAAAACTTCTAATTATTTTAGTAAAATTTATTATGCATTTTTAAAGTCAGAACAGGGGATCCAGAAATCACTCTGGCCCTGTTTCACAAAAGTTTAAATATCTCACAAAATATAATTTATATTCCTGTTTTGTTCAATCCATATGAAAATAGACTCATTAAGCTTCAATTTCATAACTTACTCATAATTTAGTTCTATTTATACTATTTTTAGTGATTTTTCAAATTTATGTCATTGCTGCAGCAATATTCTATTTTAAGGCAAGTTTCATCTTTCCATGAATTTTTATGAACTAGATAACCTGTTAAACTTCCATGATATCAAACAAGACCTAAATTAGCCGTCACCATGACTTATCAATATCAAACATTTTCTTAACCAAACATGGCCATATCATAAAATTATTTACACAAAATAGGTATATTGCTATACATGCCATACTTAAGTAGTTGTACAAGCCATTTACCAAGATAAAAGTCCTTTGGATAGTGTGATCGAACTTTCGACCTGTCCCGATTCCTGAGCCGGCTTGTTCAAAACTACAGTGAATAAAAAGAAAGGAGTAAGCATAAATGCTTAGTAAGTTCATATGTAAATAATAAGTAACATAACAATACAAATATACCAAACAACTTTAGCATGGTACCACCAAAACATATATCACATCTTTAAAGATCATTCATCATCTTACCACCTTATCGTTGTTGTATCTATTTTCAACCCGAGGGTTAAGAACATACCTGTCCAAAGTGTCCATTTCACAACACTTACCCAAAACGTCACTTATATCTTAAGTGCTCTTCCATTAAACTAGAAATTTCACCCGTTGAACACATCGGAATACAACTTGGATACATGGATAATTTGCACATAAGTGCCACATATGTAATCAAGAAATCATGTAACCCGCCCCTAAGTGAACTCGGACTCAACTCAACGAGCTCGGGCGTTCGCATCCATAAATGAACTCGGACTCAACTCAACGAGTTCGGATGCCTAGTTACATCTCACGAACTCGGACTCAACTCAACGAGTTCGAACATTTGCATCCATAAGTGAACTCGGACTCAACTCAACGAGTTCGGATGCTCAACCATCCTAGTGACATGTCACTTGTATCCTAATCTATTCCTAAGGTTCAAACGGGCTTTTTCCCTCGATCTCACATTTGCCGTCTTCCATGGAATATCGGAACCGATACTCGGTAGCAATTCATATTTATCAAGTAGTAAACATAATTTGCATATTACTCAACATTAACCACAAAGCATAATATTTCACGATTAAAAATCAGCATATCATATAATTAACATTAATAACTTAAAAATAACATTTATGCTACATTATTTACACATGAACTTACCTTGGTACCAAAATATAAAGATTTTGCAATTTAGTTCACAATCTTTTCTTTTCCTCTATCACGACTTGAATCTCGTTTTTCTTGATCTATAATACCAAATTAATCTTATTTAATACATACATTCATCAAAACAGCATTTAATACGAACTTTAAAAAAATTACACTTTTGCCCCTAAACTTTTGCATAATTACACTTTTGCCCCTAGGCTCGGGAATTAAACTTTATTCCTTATTCTTATGTTTTATAACATGCTGATCACTTTTCCCTTCTATGGCAACATCAAATTCTCTCTCTAACATATACTTGTGACTATTAGGTATTTTTGCCGATTAAGCCCTTTTACTCGTTTTCACTAAAAACCGAGTAGCACAAGTTGTCTAACATAATTTAAAACCCCATATTCTATCATAAAACATCAAAATACACAAATTTCACCTATGGGTATTTTTCCAAATATAAACCCTAGGTTGAATTATTGCTAGCATAAGCTTAATCGAGCTTCCGGGATTCCAAAAACGTAAAGAACATTAAAAAAAGGGGCTTGGAATCACTTACTATGGAGCTTGGAAGCTTGAAACAAACCCTAGCTATGGAGAACCCTTGAAATTTCAGCCTAATGAAGAAGATGGACAAAAATTGGCTTTTAATTTTGTTTTTAATTCATTTTAATAACTAAATGACCAAAATACCCTTACGACTAAACTTTCCAAAAATTCCTTCCATGTCCTAATTTTGTCCATGAACTTAAAATTGGTCAAATTGCTATTTAAGACATGCTCATTAGTATTCCAAAACAATTTCATACTAAAAACTTCTAGAATGCAAGTTTTGCAACTTATTCGATTTAGTCCCTACTTTCAATTTAAGCACTTTAGGCATAGAATTTCATCACGAAATTTTCACACAATCATGCAATCATATCATAAACATCAAAATCATTGTAAAATAATTATTTCTATCTTGGATTTGTGGTCACGAAACCACTATTCCATTAAGCCCTAATTCAGGATATTACATAAGGTTAGCCGGAAAACAATGACCTTAAATCATCAAGGGACAATTCTTACAGACTTTATCAACTAGGACTGACTTGCCTAGAGGGTTTGACACCTTAATCACAAATTCTGTAGGTTCTACAGACATGTTCATGCTGGATACCAATTTCATGCAAATGTACGAATGGGTTGACCCTGGATCAATTAAGGCAATAACATGAGTATTATAGATAGAAGATATACCCGTGATGACATCGGGAGCAAAGGCTTCCTCTCGAGTGCGTATTGCATAAGTTCTTGCTGGGGCTCAAGCCTTTGATTTTGCAATAGCATCCTTAGCAACAGTTCGACTGCCACTTGCACTACCTGGATGTCTCGGGGGTCCACCTCAAGAAATAAGAGCATTAGGCTACGGGGCTAATTCAACCTCTTTATTAGCTCACTCCGGGCAATCTCTGAGAAAATGGTCAAGAGGCCCACATCTAAAACACGCACTGATCTTCATTCGGCACTCTCCGAAGTGAAATTTGTTACAGCTTTCACACTTCAGCTTTTGTTCATCTATGCTTCCTACACTAGTTACCATAGGGGAAGGAGACTTCGGACTATGTTATTTGGAGCTTCTTAATCTACTCGAATATCCTACCGACGAAGTGGAACGTTCTTGTTGACTTCTCGATTTCTATGTGGGGAAGAAGTGTGCTTTGCCACTAGACTTCTTACTTGAAACTCGAGCTTCTCTCTTAGCTTGCTTTCTTTCATTATTTAGCTCTTTGGTCTTCTTGGCCCGATTAGCTAATGCGAAAAATTCTCAATTCTCAAGGATCCCAATCAGTAATTTAATTTCCTCATTCAAGCCTTCCTCGAAGCGCTTACACATTTCTATCTCTAATTGAACCCACTCCGTTGCATACTGACTTAACCTTACGAATTCCCTTTTGTACTCTGACACAGTCTTATTTCCTTGTTTGAGTTCCAAGAACTCCTTTCTCTTCGAGTCTAAAAACCTTTGAATGATGTATTTCTTTTTAAACTTAGCTTGGAAGAACTCCCATGTAATGTTTTCATTTGGTACCACTGAGGATACTGTCTTCCACCAGTGGTATGCAGTATTTTTAAGGAGAGATACATCACACTTCAAGCATTCCTCGGGTGTAGATGACAATTCATCCAAAACTCACACAGTATTCTCGAGCCAGAACTCAACTCATTCAACATCACCCTCGACCTTAGCCCTAAACTCTTCAACCCTGTATTTCCTAAGTTTATCCACTGGGGCCTTACCAATTCTCATTGGTTCAACAACTCTTGGTACTTCATCAAGTCGGTTAGAAGATGGAGATGGATGTGGTATTTTAGGGTGGTTTCTCAAGTATTCCCTGAACCACTCATCCATCATATTAAAAAGGCTGTGCTCGCCTCTTCCCGGCCTTCAAACATAGGCCTTCTACTACTACTAGAAATAGCTCGTTGTACGGAAGCTGGAGTATGACTCTCGGCTCCCTTGGACTCATCTTGGGCTTGATTGGAATATATTTACTATATTCAAATACAATTAAAAAGTTAGGAGATGTCACATTATCAAAATTTATATAATTACATGTATAGCTAAGCTCGTTACATGCTACGTTAGTCTGAGAATCGACTAAACCGTAACTCTGATAGTACTAAATGTAACACTCCTTACCCGTACCTAAGACCGAGATAAAATACGAGGCATTACCGGATACATACTCGGACATTTCGAAAAGACAAGTTATAAAATTTCATTTCCAAATTCAAACCAAATAAACAAAATCATATTGTCCCAATTATGGGCTTATGGGGCTCAAACCGTGCACTATTAGCAGTTAGGGACTAAACCGAGAGCTATAGAAAATTTTAGTAAAATGCCTAGGGCTATGCCTCACACGCCCGTGTGGAGGCAAAGCACACGCCCGTGTGTTCGGGGACACGCTTGTGCCCCTCCACCTTGTTGAATTTTTTTCTTTATTTTTCATTTCAAACCTATAGAGGTTTTCACATGGCCATGCACACGCCCGTGTCTCTCACACGGCCTAAACATGCTCGTGTCATCGTCCGTGTCTGAAAACCCAGACATTCTATTTATGATGTCATCACTCATTTGGAGGCACACGACCAAGGCACATGTCCGTGTGCTAGGCAGTGTCCTCCATACAACTGAGACACACGACTATGTCTCTGCTCGTGTCTTTACTACCATGCAAGCTGACCTACAATTCTAGGTGTAGGGGACACACGACCATACAACACGCCCATGGGGCTGGCCATGTGTCACACACAGCCTAGACACATGCCCGTGTGTCTACCCGTGTGGACCACTTTGGAGGCTATTTTCTAAGCCTTTGGTCATCCTCAACCAACCATACATACCAATATGGTCTTTGGACATTTATCAAGGTATAGTTGTAACCTTAAAATTTCTTGGCCAAGGTCATACACGTTATTACATGTCTCATTTTGAACTATGATCATAATACCCTATTTGTTTTAGGGTTACTCTTTCAATAATCATATTTTATAACTCATGTCCTTTATGATCTAAACCTTTCCCTATTGTTTTGGCCATCATTCTCATGTTCATTCATGGTATAACATATTTGGCATTCACATGAAGGATTCACGCATAACGATGCACATTTAGTAGGTTTATAACCTACATCAAAATTAGCCATACCTCATGGTCATATACAGAATGATGTAAGCATATCATTCAAGCTCTTACATTGGCTAGCCAAATGACACATATAACAAAATAACCAAAAATCCTATACATGCCATTATAACAAAATAAAGTTTCTATATACTAAAATAAGACAAGTTGATAGTGTTGACAAAGCTCCGACAGTCTTCCAACCTTCACGAGTCCTCGAGCTCTGAAAAACAAAGGAAGAGAAAGAGGGGTAAGCATTTACATGCTTAGTAAGTTTGGATAACTTGAAAGTAAACTTACCGGAAAATTAGCATACAACCATATTAGGCAATAATTCCAACAAGTATGAAATAGTTTCCCTATCACATGAACTCAATCATCAAGTTAGTCTCATATTAATACATCATGTCATTAGTCTTAGATGAGCTCATCAATTCAATATTTCCATTCTCTATTTCTCATGTTAATCCCGTTGAATTTCTCAGAGATCTTGATGGATAGCCCAATTATCGTCAAGTCATACAAGTGATCATCTCAAGTACGCACTCCTGCGAACCTTACATCTTACAGCGGGTTTACCAGTCCATGCAAAATCCCCGTAGTATTAACCCGCAGAGCATTGTCAGGATTACCAGTCTAGGCTAAATCTCTTTCAATGACAATTGCTCTCATAAACTTGAATCTAAATTGCCAGTCCAGGCTTGATTCAGTCCTCAATCGTATTAGCTGTCCGGGCTAAATCTTTATTGCACCCATATTCTTTGAGAGGCTCGATCACTCAAGGAACACCTGTCCAGCTAGATCCTTTCTATATTGAGATCAACGGATTACCCATCCGGGCTAAATCCTTCTCTGCAACACATGCAGGATCTCAAGTCATTTAGGCCATAATTTAACCATCATATTTCCTTTTTTATTTCAACTGGGACATTTGTCATCTTTCATTTACACTAGCACGTCTTATGGATTATCATGCAATGATTATCTAATTATCATACATTCAAGAACATGCATTTTTAAGTATTTTAAGAGTTTACTTCAAGTTATATGAACTTACCTGGTAGTCATTTCGGATTCGTGTCTCGGTTATTCCGAAACCTTTTGTTTTCCACGGTCGACCTTTGGAATTTATTTCTCAGGGTCTATATCAATAAAATTAGACTATTAATACATCAAAATTTTCATTTTAGGATTAAAATTCACCCCCGGGCAAAATATCTATTTTGCCCCTAACCTTTCACAATATTTACAATTTAGCCCTAAGGCTTGTATAATGAAATGCATGTAATTCCTTGGTTACCCAAGCCTAGCCGAATGTTATTCACACTTATAGCAGGCCATGATTTTCTTTCATTCTATATTTTTCTACCCATTCTCTCAACTTTTACAATTTAGTTCTTTAAGCCATTTCCATGAAAAACCACTTAGTAAAAGTTGTTTACCATCCTTTAAACTCTCATATTCCTTCATAAATCATCAAAATGAAAACATCTCATGCATGGGTAATTTTCTAAACATGAACCCTAGCATGAGATATGGGTAGAAATAGAAAGAGCATGTTACAAGGATCTCAAAAATACAAAGAACATTAAAAACAGGGCTTAGATTGACTTACTATCAAGCTTGAAATGTTGGAAAACCCTAGATATGGAGACCCTCAAAATTTCAGCAGCATGGAGAAGAAAATGAGTTGATTTTAGCTTTATTTTTCCCTTTTTATTTAGTTTATTACCAAATGACCAAAATGCCCTTCCTTAATAAACTTTCAAAATTTTCCATGCATGCCCATTTTTGTCCAAAAACTTAGAAATTGGGTAAGTTACTCTTTAAGGACCTCTAATTAATATTCCAAGGAAAATTTCTTCTAGAACCCAAGTTTTACAATTTATTCAAATTGGTCCCTAATTTCAAATTGGACACCTTGCACATAGAATTTCTTCATGAAACTTTAGCACATGCTTATCATCATACCCTAGACCTCATAATGATCATAAAAAAATTATTTTAATGTCGGATTTGTGGTCCCAAAACCACTATTCTGACTAGGCCCAAATTCGGGATGTTATATGGGAAACTTTTGTATCAATCACAATAAGAATGGCTCCAATCATCAAAGGTTTATATGATCATGATAAGAAATAAATTTAGAAGAACAGGATCAAATAGAAGAGTTAAAATTTGTTAGTGTTTTGCAAAGAGAGAAAACAGAGAAGAAAGGAACAAAAATGACAGCAATTTATGGTAAATTGATATGCATTTCATTTTCATAAAAAAATCATATAATGTCGAACAGTTACCAAATACAACCAAAATTCTGACAACCCCCATTAGTATTGTTGAAACTTGAAATAACATAACTTGTACACAAAGAGAACTAACTAACCAAGTCAATCAACACCTGAACATCAATGCTTAAGCACAAAATACTGGTTAGAAACTAAACCAAATGGAACTATAAATAAACTAAACTGAACTAGCTTGTATGTTGAATTTGCATACACTAAAAAAATAAGTCAGTTGCATGGTTGGCCATCGTGCAGCACTCCTCATTGGGCTCTATACATCAAACACTAATGCTATCTCTCAAGCTCTCGAATCTAGTAGTTCTAAGGGCCTTGGTAAAATATCTGCAAGTTGGTCTAAAAAACTGCAATGAACCAGCTTCACTTCATTTAATTTTTCAACTTCCCTTATAAAGTGATACTTTATCTTGAAGTGCTTTGTCTTGCCATGGAAGATAGGGTTTTTTGCTATTGTAATAGCAGATTGGTTGTCACAATAAATTTTGTTACTTCCCCTTGCATCAGATTCAAGGGACACATCAATTTTCTTAACTAAAGGGCTTGGTTTACAACAGTTGCAGTTGTTACATACTCAGCTTCAGTTAATTGAATGTGCCATTGATTCTTGCTTCTTCAAGATCCAAAAAATACAGCTGAACCTAATGTAAAAAAGTAGCTTGAGGTGTTCTTCATGTTTTCAACTGTTCTTGCCCAATCACTATCGATATAGCCAACAAGTTTCAGCTTTTTAGTCTTTACAAACTTGATTCCATAGCTTAGAGTTACTTTGATATACCTTTGAACCTTTTTTTGCTATCTTAAAATGTGTCACATTGCAGCAATGCATAAATCTAGATAAGAGACTTACTGCAAACATGATATTAGGCCTCCTGGTTGTCAAGTAGAGCAAACATCTAATGAGGCTTCTAAAGTTATTTTCATTGACCCTTTCAAAATCTCTTTTGCTGGTGAGCTTTTCTCCTAGTGCAATTGAAGCGCTGGTAGATTTGCAGTTCTCCTTTCAGAATTTCTTCAAAATTCAAGGCAAAGCTCTTTTGGCTTATGGAAATCCAGTCCAGTCCAATGTATCATTCTGCCAGTGAATAGATCTATGTCTCTACTCGTGAAGTTAATTGCTCGATAGCCAAGACTAACCATCTTCTCAACTGAAATTATAGATGATATAATAATCCTTTTTAGTATTTGAATCAAATGCCTACATTGATTCTTTTATAGGAACACAGACTCATTTAGATTATCTACTGAAGTAAGTTGTCTTTCTCACAATGTAAACGTTCTTACAATGTCACTTATCATCAGTTTGAACTTAGACAACCAATAAGCTAATTTTTGCTTGTCACAATTTTTCTATGAATGCAAAATATGAAAGATAGAAATACAAAAGACATAACAGTAAAATGCGAAATTTATTTATTAATCATTAAAACACATAGAAAATAATTACATGTTATACACTATGGACACATTTCTAAAAAATCTCCACTTGCCCTCGTGAAGTAAATGTGTCATTTTCGCATTCCCATATCCTCAACGTGTTTGTTAAAACTCCTAGTTACAAGAGTCTTGGTAAACGGATTCGCAAGGTTATCTTCAAAAGACACTTTCACCACATCTATAATTCCTTCAGTTACTGCCTCTCGTATCAAGTGATACTTCTAAATAATGTGTTTCATCCTCTTGTGACTTCTCATTTCCTTGGATTAGCTATTGCAGCACTGTTATCACAATACAATATTATAGCTTTTTCCATACCAAGAATGACTTCAAGATCGATTAAGAACTTTCGAAGCAATATTGCTTCTTTCGTTGCCTCATAAGCAGCCACATATTCATCCTCTATAGTAGAGTCAGTAATGCAAGTTTGTTTTATAGTTATCTATACCGTGGCTCTGTAACGTTCAGGTTTGTGCAAGTGTACACAGTCGTTATCAAGTAATAAGTAAGTATCAAGTTATCGTCTCCACAGGGATTGTATTTGTGCTAAGTCACTTAATTTGTAAAAGTGTATTAACAATTTGATAAATAAAAACAATATAATTAAAAAGTGATGAAAAATTAAGTATATGAAACTAAATGCAATGATCCCTAATGCAATTTATCCTAAGTATGCAAACTATATGAATGAGATAGATTTTAGTAGAATTAACACAATAAGCAACAATTATAACATAAATAAACTAGGACAATTACTTTAATTAAACTCAAATTATTATCAACATGCTTATCAATATTCGGAAGAACATTCCTTGGCAACTCGATCTTTCATGAGTTTGGAAACCACGTTAGGTCCTTTCGGAATCCTTTACTTAGTAAATACGCATTTACTGATCCTTATTTACTAAGGGTTTCTTAGTATTCGTGTAAGTTAACAGGGACGTGTTAGGTTTGAAACAGTTTAATCATACAAATCTAAAAACTATACAGATAACAGAGCCTGGTTAAGGATGTTATGCAACCTGCAATTTAATTGGGTTAGGATCTAAATTGAGCATGCATATTTCAATTATACGTCCATTAGCCGTCGTCTGGTTAGGATCGCTCAACTAATTTAGGTGCATTTCAATCACGTATGAACGAAATATGGACTTGATTTTAATTGAAAATATGATCGGTTGAGGCACAAATATTATAAGCATGAATCAAATAATTATTATTAAATCAAAGTAATCATCTTATCTTAAATAAAATTAAGTTATCATTAAACAAGAACAAAGAACACATAGCAAACATTCTTG
The DNA here is from genome assembly GCF_007990345.1 of Gossypium hirsutum. Taxonomy (NCBI): domain Eukaryota; kingdom Viridiplantae; phylum Streptophyta; class Magnoliopsida; order Malvales; family Malvaceae; genus Gossypium; species Gossypium hirsutum. The sequence goes on along the minus strand of NC_053430.1, from coordinate 44,976,860 downwards.
AATTAAATTAAAGTAAGAAATATTGAACCCAATTCAGAGTGGTTGTCACCTAAGACTCTGACTGATGAGGGCTCCTTCGTTCCTTCGTTTTGCTCCTTTGCTAATGGCTCTCCAAGGTGGCCGACCAAGGGTTATTTAAGAGGATAATTTGCTCAAAATATTTATGCAAATATTATGAGGGTTAAGAAAGCTAAGAGAATTGAGAGAGGAGAGAATGATGAATGAGTGAGGGATGAGGGATGATTGAAAAAGTGAGAAAGGGGCTCTTATTTATAATTGAGGCATGGGAGTTAGTTTGCTAAAAATAGGAGTGTCCATCTTTCAAAACTCCTTCCAAGGGTGGCCGACCATGAATTGAGGGAATGTGGCTGATTTTTCTTGATTCTTGGTCAATTTGAGTGCCACAACAACTCAGGACTAAGACTCGATCACCAGAAAATCTTCGGGCAAATCTCTGATTTTTTCAACTCTTCAAGGACCTTGTGTAATTAAACCAAAAGATGATTTATGAACCTCTATATTCAGCCGAGTTTTGGGTTGACTTGGCCCTCAATTTGGATAGTTTTGTAATCAAATTAAAGCTCTCAGACCTGGCCAAAAATAAATCAATAAGTTACAGGACCAAAGAATTAAATTTTACCAACTTAATTAAATTAATTAAAACCCAAATTATTAATGAAATATTTTAAAATAAATTTAAATATAATTTTATATTTTATTATTTAATTTAATCATGCATGGCCCACTTATGCCATAAAAATATAATATGCTCAATTTAATATAAAATAAGCCATTTTATGTATGAAAACTATATAATAAAGCATAAAATCACATTTTAATAATTTCTATGTCCTGTTTTCATATTTTCACATATTTCATTAATTTATTAAACAATTACTTTGTTTTAACAAAAAATTTAAGTAAAAATGTGATAATTTATATAGGAAAAATCCTATATAATTTTCAGTTTACAAGCTCTACGACCTATAATGAATACATTTCCCGATGTCAATTTCCTTGAATCTTTACAAGTTTGGAAGTTTGAGTCTGTGTATCCAATAGGAGTAACATTCTCCCTAGAATATACAAGCATATAATCATTGGTTCTTTTAAGATACCTCAATGTATGCTTTATAGCTTACTAATGCCTAAGACCAGGATTCGCCTGATATCGAGTAACTATTCCCACTTGCGAAACAGATATCTAGACGTGTGCAAAAAATCGCATACATAAGGCTTCCAATTACTAAAGCATATGAAACCTTACTCATATGCTTTCTTCTGCTGTCTTAGGACAATCATCTAAAGAAAGATGAAAACCCTTATACAGTCAGCTGAGCATTTGGCTTCGAATCGGTCATTGCAAAATGTTCCAATACCTTATTGATGTATGAAGCTTGTGATAGAGCTATCATTTTATTATTTCGATCCCTAATGATTTGAATTCCACCCAAGTCCTTCATGCTTAACTATTGAGCTAACCATAATTTAACCGATGATAGTTCTCCTACATCGTTTTCGATAAGTAAAATATCATCGACATACAAAATGAGAAAGACTAACTTTTTATCCTTTTATATGCTTATAAACAAAAGGTTCATTAGTGTTTTGCTCAAACCCAAAACTCTTGATCGTTTGATTACACCTTTTATTCCATGAGTGGAATGCCTGCTTAAGTCTACAAATGGATCTTAACAGTTTGCAAACTTTCTCCTTCTTTTTTTGACAACATAGTTAGTGGGTTGAACCATATAAATGGTTTCATCAATATAGCCATTCAAAAATGCTATCTTGACATTCATTTACTAGATATCATAATCAGGAGCAACGACAATGGATAAGAGAATGCAGATAGACTATAGCATAGCTACTGAAGAGAAGGTCTCATCGTAATCGATGCTTTTTTTCTATGTGTAGACTTTCCCTACAAGTCTAGCTTTATGTGTTTTCACTAACCTTTATGCATTTCTCTTCTTCTTGTAGATCTACTTACACCCTATGGGTTTAATCCCAATTGGTAAGTCTACAAGTTCCCACATCGTATTAGATTTCATAGAATCTACCTCGACATCAATGGCCTGTTTCTAGAGCTTGGATCAACGTATTGAATAACCTCCTCATAAGTGAGTGGATGATCATCCTCATGATTGGCTTTGGTATTATAAATACTACCATCATAGATGAAGAAGTCTAATTTCTTAGAAACTCTCCCACTATGACAGATTCCCCTATGTTGTTGATTGTTTACAGGTCTTTCTACAACTTTCTTTAGAATTGAACTTGGTGATTGTTCTACAACTTCCGAAAGTTCCTCAAGTACCACTTTACTTTGAGGCTTAAAGTTATCCAGTAGGTTTCTTTGAGGAAAGTATCATGAGTAAAAACTTTGATTGTATTATCTTTCAAAGTGTATAACAATCTATCATTTGTTTCTTTCGAATATCCTACAAACATATGCAATCCCGTCTGTGCATCCAACTCATTTGCATCATTATCCAGAACGTGTGTTGGACAACCCCTTATTCTAAAGTGATTTAGAGTGGGTTTCTTTCCATGCCATAGTTTATAAAGTGCCTTACAAGCAGACTTGGTTGGCACATCATTTAGAATATAGCAAGCCGTTTGTATCGCATATCCCCAAAAGGAAGTAGGAAGTTGCTAATAACTTAACACAAGGTTTATTCCTTCTCTTAGCTACGCCATTCTATTGTGGAGTGTTCGATGTAGTCAATTAGGATAAAATTCCATTCCCTATGAAGTAAACTAAGAACTCATCAGACAAGTATTCCCTACTTCAGTTAGAGCAAAGATTCTTTACGGATAAACCTAATTGCTTTTCCACTTTCAGATGGAACTCTCGAAATTTATCAAAGGTTTCGCTTTTGCGGTGCATTAGATACACATCCATATTGAGAATAGTTGTCGATGAAAGTCATGTCATAATAATAACTTTCTCAGGCATTAATGTTAATGGGATCTCATACATTAGTGTGCACAAGTTTTAAAGGTTGGTTGGCCTTTGTACCTTTCACATTAAAGGCCCTTTTCATCATTTTTACCTTCCAAGAAAGATTCACATTGTAGAAGACTAACTTCCTTAAGCATACTTAATAGACCAACTTTCACGAGTCCAGTGATGTTTTCTTGGTTAGTATGACCAAGTCTTAAGTGCAATAGGTACCGCTTATTAGAGTGAGAAGTTTTGAGCTTTTTATTCACTATTTCAGTTTAGCTTGAAGCATTAAGTAGTTATTTGGTTTGATGAAGTAGAAATTGTTTTCCATCCATCCATTATAGATTAAAGAATGATTTCTATGAATAACAATCCCTTTATTAAATGTCACAGTATAACCGTTATAAAATAAATATGCTGCAATAATTAAATTCCTCTTAAATTGAGGTACATAAAATATGTTATTTAAAACAATCTTCCTAAAATTATATGTAAAATAACTTCTCCTACTACTTCGGCTGAAACATAGCTCTCATCTCCGGTCCGCAATGAGATGCTTCTGTTATGCAGACTTCTCGTTTTACTGAACCCCTATAAAAAAACATACATAGTTAGTGGCTCCAGAATCAATAATTTAGTTTTCAATTGATTCTTCCACTAAGCAAGCTTCAACCACAAAAAATTCCATACCTTTGCCTTTTTCGGCTAGGTAATCCAAATACTCCTTACAGTTTGATCTGAAATGCCCTTTCGTATTGCAAAAGAAACATTTGATCTTTTTAGAATCTTTTAACTTCTTAGCCTTCTTCCTATCCACACGAGGTGAAACCAAAGACTTAGTCGATTTCTTCTTTTCCTAGCTTTCTGCTTCCCCTTGGAGGACAAGGGGCCCACAGCTAAGTTTGCCTCAGGTTTCTCCTAAACCGACTTACCACAATTCAACATCAACTCAAAGGATTGTAATGCCTTCATGAGTTGAGTTAAGGTAAGCACTTTGTTCCCCAAGTTGTAAGCGACCCTAAAACCAGGAAACTCCTTGGTTAAGGATTTGAACACTATTTCAATCTGACTGTTCACGTCTAGTTTAACCCCATTGTCCTCCTCTTTCACAAAGAATCTCATAAGCTTAAGCATATGTTCTTTGACCGGAGTTTCGAGTTTTTTTGAGAGTTAATCAAATTTGTAATAGCGGATTGTCGAGCCAATGCGACTTGGCTTCCGAGCAAATCTTCTAAAATTTTCACTATCTCTTTGGCACTACAAAAATTCTCGTGTTTCTTTTACAATACACTACCATAATCAAGTCAGAATCTCTCCGGTGATTTCTCGCTTTGGGTTGAGCTTCAAGAGGCACGTTTCGTCAAGAACGAATTTATGTTTCTCACAGTTGAGAACTATTAGCAAGTTTCGTTTCCATTCTCAAAAGTTATCGCCATTCAGTTTATTCTCAGTTAGAATGCTAATAAGAGGAGTATGAGACATATTTAAACTGAAAAATAAAGATTCAATAATTACTATATTTGTATTAAGCAAATATTTTCATTTTAGCAACATATTAATAAAGCAGTATGATGCATGCGTCTTGTATTGAAACCTTAAAAAAACATTTTTCTATTACTACGATCATTCTCACACTCATCAATCATGTCACCTTGGGGTCTCATGATTAACTAGCAAGAATATGTATTACATCCAATTAGCTCGTGAATCTTAATCTCAATACTCCGCATGGACCGACTACCGTTTAACATTTGGCCATAATCTCTAACTTAAATATCATTTATTGGGAAACTATTTAATAAGAGAAGTTCTTGAGTGTGCAACCATTGATTCAACACCCATCATGAACATGCTTTCATTTGTGAGTCATCGTGGGACAATCTCACTGAGAGTCATGCATGACTAGTTGTCTTTAAAAGGAAATCTCATCCTATGATTCCACATGATAAAGTTTACCTTGGGGTGCGACTAGGGTAGGAACCAACTTGAGACTTTAACATACTATCACTTAGAGACCATCAATAGAGGTTGTAGGTCTTGTTCTAGGACCTTCTCCCACTCAATATTTAAAAATAACATGCAAGGCTTTTTTATCCTATATTTCAAAAATGATCATACAATGGTCCTAGTGGCATTCTTGCCTAATTTATACGACATGCTTCTAATATATGCATGACATGTGATGACAATTTTATAATATTCATATTCATTTATTCATAAGAATTAAACAATCATAAAAGAAATAATTTTGATTCTCCACAAATTTTCTTTTGAGGGAAAAACCGAAGAAGTGAATGTGAAACGTGCACCGAGCACTGAGCACCAGGTAGGGTCTCAAGAAAGGGAAGTGCGTCAAATTTGACCACTTAAAAACCTAGTCTTTCCTAGCCAAAGCCAATCCTAGACATGAACCTTCTCATTACTACACTCCTCATAGTGATCAAATAACTTAAAGAAGTGAATATAATAATACAACACATGTATTTTCTCATTGTCTCACTTCTTATTTTTTAATTGATCAGCTGTGGATCATTTTATATATATCACAATTATAAAATTACATAATATAAATATTATAAACAACTATAAAACAAATATATAAGGAGATAGACAATTAAAATAACATTGTTAGCCAAAGTTTCTGTGATTCTAGTTTTAGAAAATAAATGAAAAATAAAATAAAATTACATAGTTTTTCACTACAAGGCATTCCTTGGGTCTTCAATCGCCATCACTCCATCTTCTCTTCATCATGGACTCATTTTGGAAAAATTACATTTATGTATTATATCTGTTTTCGACTCACAAGAATCCTATGAATTACAAGAAAGTCCTATGCGGAGATGATAGCCCACGGTCTATTTCCTAATAACTACAACCTTGGAAAATATATATATATAATATCACATCCATTCCCATATATAACTCAAAACATGCATAAGATCTAAAGAATGTAACTTTCTATGTAATCAAATCATTAAAAAAGAAAATAAATTTATTTTGGTTACCTATTTATACTTATAGATAGAGCACAACTGGCTCTGATACCAATTATTAAAAAATCGAGTTTGAAAAACGTAGTGAAAAATAAATTTAGGAAAAACTAGAGTTTTAAAATTTTTTTCCAAAATAAGAACTTGATTGTGATATCTAAAGTAATAAATACTTAATCAAAATTGTACATTTTCAATTCGTCTAGGATGAACACTTCAACTAAGTAGTCTTCTCCGCTAGCCTCAAGGTCATGTCTACCAAGTGCGGCCTTTCTTCGAATCAGAAATTTTTCACAAAAATTACCAGTGGGATGATTTCGTAATTTCTCTAAACTTTTGGGCCAAGTTATAAATAAGAAAAATATCTTTAGAAATTTTTTGAAATAATTTCTTTAGAAAATTTTTTCTTGACAACTTTTTCTTGAATTCAAGTGTACCATGATTAACTCTCATGATTGAAAACTCCTTATTGTATACTCTTTACGAAAGAAATTCATCCAACTGCTTTACGAAAGCAAATATTTTCATTTTAGCAACATATTAATAAAGCAGTATGATGCATGCGCCTTGTATTGAAACCTTAAAAAACATTTTTCTATTACTACGGTCATTCCCACACTCATCAATCATGTCTCCTTGGGGTCTCATGATTAACTAGCAAGAATATGTATTACATCCAATTAGCTCGTGAATCTTAATCTCAATACTCCACATGGACCGACTACAGTTTAACATTTGGCCATAATCTCTAACTTAAATATCATTTATTGGGAAACTATTTAATAAGAGAAGATCTTGAGTGTGCAACCATTGATTCAACACCCATCATGAACATGCTTTCATTTGTGAGTCATCTTGGGACAATCTCACTGAGAGTCATGCATGACTAGTTGTCTTTAAAAGGAAATCTCATCCAGTGATTCCACATGATAAAAGGAAATCTCATCCGATAATTTGCAATTACTTAATCATGGAGTTAGTCCACAAGAAGTACCATGATTGAAAACTCCTTATTGTATACTCTTTATGAAAGAAATTCATCCAACTACTTTGTCCAATGACCTCGTCATGTGTGTGTTACTATCATATGATATCCTTGATTCCTTTGAGTTAAATCTGTTCACTCAATACAATTACATTTTATCTCTCTGTCATCATTGTGTCTTCTTAATGATTAATATGACTACTGTCAACAAATGACTATGATAAATTGCTCGTTTGAGAACAACCAACATGTGACCACGTCTCATATTTATCAATCCATACAATGCCAATGAGAGGGTACCGTCAACTCTTTAATTGAGTTATGAATTTCACTATTTCTAGTAAAGCCATGCCATACACAATTCATGTACCCAACATACTGGCTATCAGCTCGATCATAGAGCATAAGCCTCCACTTATATCAAAGCCCATGAGTTACAAAAGCGTGGTCAGTGACTGACTCAGGAATTAGGTAAATCGCACTATGAAGTCACAGGTTAATTAATTAACAAACGGATTCAGAATTAATTCATCTTGGATCCAATCCAATGTATCATTCTGCCTATGAATACATCTATGTCTCTACCCGTGGAGTCAACTGCTTCAATAGTCAAGACTACCCATCTCCTTAATTGAAATTGTAAACAATAAAATAATCGTTCTCAATATTTGAACCAAATGCCCACTTTGATTCTTTTACAGGATTACAAACTCATTTAGATTGTAACACCCCAAACCTAGCCTAGACGTTATGGCCGAATTCGGGAGCATTACGAAGAAGGGTTTTAAATTACATCTTTTAAGTTAAAACGTATCGTTATATTAGTTTACCAATCGGAGTCTTAACATCCAAAAGTTTGAAAATTGTTTTATTCGAAACCAAGCTTGTGTTTTCAAAAATAACATTTGTTTGTGTAAAATTGATATTTTGTTGCATCATCGAGATTAGAAATCATAACGCAATCAAACCCAAGAATTCAAACCAAATAGTCCAAAAAGTCAGGAGAGTCCACAAATTACAAAACTCTCAGGAAAGCCAAAAATTTCAGTAAAAACTGTTAAATAATAATAATGAAAATAGTTTTCGTCAAGTGGTCGCCGCTGAGCTTCTGTTGCACCGACCCTCCAATGTCTATGGATTACCTGGATAGAACAGACAAACAGATGTGAGTTTTCATAAACTCAGTGTGTAACCCAACAGAGATAGTCATGCAACATACACTGAACTTCATACACAGTCAAATACAGATTCAGACATAAGTCCATAACAGAAACATATATCAAAATTAGATAACAGATCGGGCGTATAGAATCTACCTCTATCATCTACACACCATCTCCGTTCATCCTATCACACCATGTGGGATTAAAAGCATCCACTCATCCCTACAGACCATATAGTATTGATGCAATATATAATAGATAATATGCAGTCAAGCTGCTAGAAAATAGATGAAAGTCACCGTACATATCACTTCCTCCACATATACAAATCCCACCCCAAACACAGATACAGAATACAGATGCAAAAATAATAGAATAAACATGCTTAACATGCTCGTATATAAATAAATACATACTTAACAATATAGTCAGACATATATATCAGTTTCCTACTCAGATCAGACTACCAGATCACATGAAATATGGTTTGCTTAGCCCTTAACGACCCTAAAGTAGGCCCACAGTCGATCGAAAGGACTCCTGCGACTCTAGGGAAATTTTTAAAATTTTGAGTCCACACGTCCAAATTGGCCTTACCCGTGTGGCCCACACTGCCTAGCCCGAAACCTACACACTTGTGTGGCATGTCCGTGTGGGCCCACATGCCCAACCTGGCCTAACCAGTGTGGCCCAAATGGCCACACATTCGCCATTACATGGTTGTGTCTCGCGCATGACCATGCCTATGACATTCACACAGCCGTGTCTCGCACACGGTCAATCATAGAGCCGGCCGCAAGCCCGTGTGACTTCAACAAACCCAATTTTTGACTTTCGCCGAACCTCATTTTCTCATGTTTTATGTAACGCCCCCGTACCTGAGACTGTCGCCAGAGTCGAGCACGAGGTGTTAACGGACTTAATTCATTAATTAAACAGCTCAAACAATTTATTTTAGAATTTCCAAACAAGCTAGCTAATTGTGTCATAGTCGCTAAAAAATCCATATCTCGAGTTACGAAACTTGAAATCAAATTCCGTAAATTTTCTCTGAAACTAGACTCATATATCTACTTACTAATTTTTTTTCTAGAATTTTTGGTTGCGCCAATTAGTACAGTTTATTAGTAAAGTTTCTCCTGTTTCAAGGTTCGGCTACTCCACCCCTGTGTATTATGAATCAGATATCTCCCTGTATAGAGTTTCAATGACTATGCGTTTGTTTCTCATAAAACTAGACTCAATAAGGATTTCATAAATGTAAGGTACAACTCCTAATTGTTTTTGTACAATTTTTAGTGAATTTTTAAGGTTAGAACAGGGGATTCAGAGATCGCTCTGACCCTGTTTTACCAAAACTTAAATATCTCATAAAATATAACTCATTTACCTGTTTTGTTTCTTCCATATGAAAATAGACTCATCAAGCTTCGATTAAATAACTTATTAATCATTTAATTCCATTTATAATATTTTTAGTGATTTTTCAAATTCACGACACTCTGCTGTCTGATTCTATTGTGGCAAATTTTACCTTTCCAAGGATTTTCATTGTTTAGTTAAGACAAAAAGCATACATGTTATCATATATAAACTTGATTAGCCATTCCAATAGCTAATCATTCTCAAACATTTCCATTCCATCCATGGGCCATATCGTAAGATTTTACACACAAAATGATTGGAATGCTATACATGCCATATTTCCAAAATTACAAGTCATTATACCGCGATTGTCCAGTGATAGTGTGAGCGTGCCTCCAACCATCCCGTTCTTCAATTTGACTTGTAAAAACTACAAAGAATGAAAAGGAGGGAGTAAGCATAGATTCTTAGTAAGTCCACATGCAAATAACAAATAACTTAACAAAGCAATTATACCAACCAACATTAGCATAATATCACCAAAACATATATCACATTTCTATTCATCATTCATCATCTTACCATATTATTGTTGTCGTATCAAGTCTCAACTCGAGGGTTAAGTACATACCTGTCCAAAGTGCCCATTCCACAACACTTACCAATACGTCACTTGCATCTTGAGTATTCTTCCATTTCATTAGAATTTTACCCGTTGAACACATCGGAATATAACTCGGATACATGGAAAGTTTGCACATAAGTGCCACATATGTAGCCAAGCTACCATGTAGCCCGCCCATAAGTGAACTTGGACTCAACTCAACGAGCTCGGGCATTCGCATCCATAAGTGAACTCAGACTCAACTCAACGAGCTCGGATGCCTAGTTACATCTCACGAAATTGGACTCAACTCAACGAGATCGGATGCCCAAATATCCTAATCTATTCCTAAGGTTCAACGGGACTTTCCTCGTTCGTACTCCTTTACCATTCTCCTTGGAATACCAATGATGTTACTTCGGTAGTCTTTCACATTTTTCACATAATTCATAAATTTTTTGCATGTTGTCCAACAGTGACCACAAAGCATAGAATTGCATGATAACAATCATAATATCGTATAAATAGCATTAAATGATTTAAAATAATGATTATATTACAATATTTACATATGAACTTACCTCGATACAAAATGAGAATAGTCGAGCCTATTCCTCGTAAATTTTATTTTTCCCCCGATCTCGACTCGAATCTCTTTTCTCTTGATCTATAATACCAAATTAATTTATTTAATACACACATTCATCAAAACAGCCCCTAGTACAAACTTTAGCAAAATTACCATTGTGCCCCTAAACTTTCACATATTTACACTTTTGCCCCAAGGATAGTAAATTAAACCTCATCCTATTTTCTTATGTTTTATGACATGCTGATCATTTTTCCCTTCTATAGCGACATCAAATTCACACTCTAACATGTACTTATGAATATTAGGTATTTTTACCAATTATGTCATTTTACTTGTTTTTACGAAAAATCACTGAGCAAAAGTTGTTTAACACAATCTCAAACTTCATATTCTACCATAAAACATCAAAATTAATACATATCATCCATGGGTAAAATTTTAAATATAAACCCTAGCTCAAAATATTGGTAGAAATAGGTAAACCGAGCTACGAGGATTTCAAAAATGTAAAGAACATTAAAAACGGGCATAGAAATCACTTACAATTAAGGCTTAGAAGTGTTGAAACCCTAGCTATGGTGGAGAGTAAAATTCAGCAGCAACTTATGGAGAAGACGATCATTTTTGTGTTATTTTTCCCATTTTATTTCATTTAATATCTAAATGACCAAAATGCCTTTCCTTACTAAACTTTCAAAAATTTCATCCAAGTCCAATTTTTGTCCATAAACTTAAAAACTGGTCAAATTGCTATTTAAGACCTCCTAATTAATATTTCAAAGCAGTTTCATACTAGAAACTTCTAGAATGCAAGTTTTGCAACTTTTTCAATTTAGTCCCTAACTTCAAATTAAGCATTTTATGCATAAAATTTCTTCACGAAATTTTCACACAATCATGCAATCATATCATAGACCTCAAAATAATCAAAAAATAATTATTTCTATCTCAGATTTTGTGGTCTCGAAACCACTATTTCGATTAGGCCCTAATTCGAGTTATCACAACTCTCTCCCCTTTAAGGATTTTCGTCCCCGAAAATCTTACCGGTAAACAAGTGTGGGTATTGATTCCTCATAGTTTCCTCGGGCTCCCATGTAGTCTCTTCTACCCCATGTTTTTGCCCACAATACCTTCACGAGAGCGATACTTTTATTTCTCAGTGGCTTGACCTCCCGAGCTAAAATTTTAATAGGTTCTTCATTGTAAGTCATATCCGGTTGTAACTCGATTTATGTCAGTGAAATCACATCTGAAGGATCCGAACGATACCGACGTAACATAGATACATGGAATACATCATGAATCTTCTCTAATTCCAGTGGTAATGCTAACCGATACGCTACCGGGCCAATTCTTTCAATTACCTCATACGGTCCGATGAAATGTGGACTCAACTTGCCTTTCCGACCGAATCTAAGAACTTTTTTCCATGTAGACACTTTTAAAAACACTTTATCACCAACTTGAAACTCGGTCTCTTTTCGCTTCAAATCTGCGTAAGATTTTTGCCTATCCGAAGCAGCTTTCAAATAATCTCGAATCACTTTCACTTTTTCTTCAGTTTCCTTGATTAAATCAACTCCGTAAATATGGTTTTCTTTGAGTTCGGTCCAATACAGCGGTGTCCGGCACTTGCAACCATACAACGCTTCATAAGGTGCCATTTTCAAACTCATCTGATAACTGTTATTGTAAGCAAATTCCACCAACGGTAAGTACCTTTCCCAACTTCTTTGGAACTCCAACACGCAACATCTGAGCATGTCTTCAAGAATCTGAATTACTCTCTCTGATTGTCCATCAGTCTGTGGATGGAAGGCAGTGCTGAAATGTAACTTCGTACCTAATGCTTCTTGCAGCTTTTGCCAAAATCGCGAAGTAAACCTCAGATCTCTACCCAAAATAATCCACAAGGGTACTCCGTGAAGTCTAATAATCTCACTAATATATAATTCAGCCAACTTATCAAGAGAATAATCAGTGCGTACCAGAATAAAATGGACTGATTTAATAATCAGTGCGTACCGGAATAAAATGGCCTGATTTAGTCAATCTGTCGACTATCACCCAGACGACAACTTTCTTCTTCAGAGTTAACGATAATCCTGATACAAAATCCATAGTAATTCGATCCTATTTACATTCGGGAATCATGATAGGCTGAAGTAGACCCAAAGGCACCTGATGTTCAGCTTTTACTTGCTGACAAACCAAGCATCGCGATACAAACTCGAAAATATCTCTTTTCATTCCGTTCCACCAATACATTCTCTTCAAGTCATTGTACATCTTTGTACTACTCGGATGCATAGATAAACAGCCATTGTGTGCTTCGTGCAACATGCTCCGAATCAACTCAATATTTTTTGGTACACAAATCCATTCTTTAAACATCGGACAACCATCAGAGCCGATTTTGAAGTCTGATCCTGTATCTGCCTCACATTGTTTTCTTTTAGCTTGTAATTCTTTATCACTCCTCTGAGCTTCATAAATCTCTTGTAAAAACATCGGTCTTACCTTTAACTCTGCTAGAATCAAACCATCATCAAATACTGTCAACCGAGTATTCACAGCTCTCAAAGCAAATAACAACTTTCTACTCAAAGCATCGGTAACCACATTCGCTTTCCCCGAATGATAGTCAATCATAAGCTCGTAATCTTTCAATAATTCTAACCATCTTCGTTGTCTCAAATTCAAGTCCTTTTGTGTCATCAAGTACTTGAGACTTTTATGATTCATATACACTTGGCATTTTTCTCCGTACAGATAATGTCACCAAATCTTCAAAGAAAATACTACAGTAGCTAGCTCTAAATCATGAATTGGATAGTTCTTTTCGTGAGATTTTAACTGCCTCGAAGCATAAGCCACAACCTTTCCCTCTTGCATAAGTACACATCCCAAGCCATTTAGAGAGGCATCACTATACACTACAAATTCTTTACTTGGCTCGGGTTGTACCAACACTGGAGCTTCAGTCAGTAACTTCTTTAATTTCTCAAAACTCTATTGGCATTCTTCTGTCCACTCGAATTTAACATCCTTTCGGAGTAATCTGGTCATAGGAGTAGCAATCATAGAGAATCCATTTACAAATCGTCAGTAATAACCAGCCAAACCTAAGAAACTTCTGACCTTAGTCACACTCTTCGGTGGCTTCCACTCAACAACAGCTGAAATCTTACTGAGATCAACCCGTATACCATCACCTGAAACAATATGACCTAAGAATCCAACTTCTCGAAGCCAAAACCCACTTTTACTGAACTTGGCATACAACTGCTTATCTCTCAGAAGTTGCAAGACTATCCTCAAGTGCTCAGCATGTTCTACCTCGTTCTTCGAATAAATCAAGATATCGTTAATAAATACCACAACAAACTTGTTCAAATATGGCCGAAATACAGGAGCATTTGTCAACCCGAATGGCATAACTAAGAATTCATAATGGTCGTACCTTGTTCTAAAAGCAGTTTTAGGCACATCTGATTCTTTCACCCGCAACTGGTAGTACCCAGACCTCAAATCAATCTTTGAAAACCATGTCGCTCCTTTCAACTGATCGAACAAGTCGTTAATTCTTGACAACGGATACTTGTTCTTGACTGTCACCTTATTCAACTGCCGATAGTCCACGCATAATCTCATAGAACCATCCTTCTTTTTCACAAATAATACGGGAGTACCCCAAGGTGAGAAACTCGGTCTCAAAAAGCCTTTATCTGTCAATTCTTGCAACCGTGTCTTTAATTCTTTCAACTCTGTTGGTGCCATTCTATATGGAGCAATCGAGATCAGAGTTGTTCTCGGTATTAGCTCAATACCAAATTCTACTTCTCTGACTGGAGGCAAACCCGACAACTCTTCTAGAAATACATCCGCAAATTCACACACAATTAGTACTGATTCAACTTTCTTCTTAGATTCTTTTGTATTCAATACATATGCCAAATAAGCTTCATAACCTTTTCTCAAATATCTCTGAGCTGACATCGAAGAAATCACACTAAATAATGCTTCTGATCCGTCTGATTCAACCGGCAGAATTTTACCATTTTCACATTTTAATTCAATAACCTTTTGTTTACAATTCACTATAGTATCATGCAATTTCAACCAATCCAAACCCAAAATAACATCAAATTCATCAAACGGCAATAACATTAAGTCGGATGGAAAGTAATGACCCCTAATCATCAAAGGACATTTCTTGCATACTTTATCAACTATGACACATTTTGCCTAACGGGTTCGATACTTTAACCATAAATTTCGTAGACTCAACAGGTATGTTCATATTAGATACCAATTTCATGCACACATACGAATGAGTAGAACCAGGGTCGATCAAAGCAATAACATTAATATCATAAAGAGAGAAAGTACTGGTAATCACATCGGGATACGAAACATCTTCACGCGCCCTTAGGGCATAAGCTCTAGCCGGAGCTCTAGCTTCAGATTTTTGCGCTGATTCTCTAACTACATTCTTGCTGCTTGCCTCGTTCCCAGCATTTCTCGAAGATTTCCTCTCGAAACAGTACCACTTGGCTTTGCACTCTGAAATTTTTCTTTCTCGATCCTCTCTGGAAAATCTCTAATAAAATGATCCAGAGACACACACCGGTAACATTCATTAGTTCTACAAGGACCAAAGTGACTTCTACCACATCGTTGGCACTCGGGTCTAGCAATTCTCGAATTTCCCACACTAGCCACCGAAGTAGTCCGAGATCTGGAACCCACATTTTTCTTCTTATGATCCCCATATGAATGTCCCGCTGATGCCTGAGAACGAGAATACATATCTCTGGACTTTCTAGACTGTGGTGGGAGTGTACTACTCATCGGTCTTTTCTTCCAATTTCTTGTCTTAGCCTCTGTCTTTTTCTTCTTTTTAATTAGTTCTTCAGCCTTGCAAGCTCGATCAACAAGTACCACAAATTCTTTCAACTCAAGAATACCCACAAATACCTTGATGTCTTCATTAAGTCCATCTTCAATTCGTCTGCACATTTTAACCTATGAAGGGATATATTCTCGAGCATACTTTCTCAATCGAACGAACTCTCTTTTATACTCGATAACTGTCATGTTGCCTTGCTTCAACTCGAGAAACTCTTTATGCTTCTGGTCTACAAATCTTTCGCTGATATATTTCTTTCGAAATTCTTCTTGAAAGAATTCCCGAGTCACCTTCTCTTTCGGCACCACTAAAATTAATGTCTTCCACCAATGATAAGTTGAATCCCTTAGCAATGATATAGCACATTTTAAGCACTCTTCAAGTGTACAAGATAACTCATCAAATACCCGAATAGAATTTTTGAGCCAAAATTTTGCTTTTTGAGCGTCATCATCAACATTTGCCCTGAATTCTTCAGCCCCTTGCTTACAGATTTGGTCAACAGGAGATCTATGAAATTTCATCAGATCCATACCTGAAGGAATCTGGGGTATAGGTTGAGAAATTGGGGGTGGTGGGGGAGGTTGTTGAGCAGTTGGTTTCAAACGAACGAACTCTGTATACCAAGCATTCATCATTTGGAGAAAGACTTTTCGAGCCCTTTCTCCTCCTCCTTGGCCAATAGTAGGAGGTCAATTTTCAGTCAGCACCGCCCCTTCAGCAGAAGCTGGCGCATTGCTCTCTACATCATCAACCACAGTTGGATCGGGATCTATTTACTATAAAAAAATCATTTAAAAAGGTCAGGAGTCGTCACACTATCATAATATATAAATATGGCATGTATAGCAAAATCTGTACTTACACCATGTTAGTCCGAGAACCGACTAAACCTGCTCTAATTCCACCAAATGTAACGCCCCTGTACTCGAGACCATCGCCGGAGTTGAGCACGAGGTGTTAACGGACTTAATTCATTAATTAAACAGCTCAAACAATTTATTTTAGAATTTCCAGACAAGCTGGCTAACTGCGTCACAGTCGCTAAAAAATCCATATCTAGAGTTACGAAACTCAAAATCCAATTTCGTATATTTTCCCTGAAACTAGACTTATATATCTACTTACTAATTTTTTTCTAGAATTTTTGGTCAGGCCAATTAGTACAGTTTATTAGTTAAAGTTTCCCCTGTTTCAGGGTTCGGCTACACTGCCCCTGTGTATTACGAATAAGATACCTCCCTGTATAGAGTTTCAATGACTATTCTGTTTATTTATCATAAAACTAGACTCAATAAGGATTTCATAAATGTAAGGTAAAACTCCTAATTGTTTTTGTACAATTTGTGGTGAATTTTTAAAGTCAGAACAGGGGATTCAAAGATAGCTCTGACCCTGTTTCACCAAAACTTAAATATCTCATAAAATATAACTCATTTACATGTTTCGTTTCTTCCATATGAAAATAGACTCATCAAGCTTAGATTCTATAACTTATTAATCATTTAATTCCATTTCTAATATTTTTAGTGTTTTTTCAAATTCATGTCACTACTGCTGTCTGATTCTGTTTTGTGGCAAATTTTACCTTTCCAAGGATTTTATGGTTTAGTTAAGACATAAAGCATACATATTATCATATATAAACTTGATTAGCCATTCCAATAGCTAATCATTCTCAAACATTTCCATTCCATCCATGGGCCATATCGTAAGATTATACATACAAAATGATTGGAATGCTATACATGTCATATTTCCAAAATTACAAATCATTATACCGCGATTGTCCAGTGATAGTGTGAGCGTACCTCTGACCGTCCCGATCTCCAATTTGACTTATCAAAACTACAAAGAATGAAAAGGAGGGAGTAAGCATAGATGCTTAGTAAGTCCACATGCAAATAACAAATAACTTAACAAAGCAATTATACTAACCAACATTAGCATAATCTCACCAAAACATATATCACATTTCTATTCATCATTCATCATCTTACCATATCATTGTTGTCGTATCAAGTCTCAACTCGAGGGTTAAGTACATACCTGTCCAAAGTGCCCATTCCACAACACTTACCAATACGTCACTTGCATCTTGAGTATTCTTCCATTTCACTAGAATTTTACCCGTTGAACACATCGGAATATAACTCGGATACATGGAAAGTTTGCACATAAGTGCCACATATGTAGCCAAGCTACCATGTAACCTGCCCATAAGCGAACTCGGACTCAACTCAATGAGCTCAGGCGTTCACATCCATAAGTGAACTCGGACTCAACTCAACGAGCTCAGACATTCCCATCTATAAGTGAACTCAGACTCAACTCAACGAGCTCAGATGCCCAAATATCCTAATCTATTCCTAAGGTTCAACGGGACTTTTCTCGTTCGTACTCCTTTACCATTCTCCTTGGAATACCAATGACGATACTTCGGTCACATTTTCACATAAATCATAAAATTTTTGCATGTTGTCCAACAATGACCACAAAGCATAGAATTGCATGATAACAATCATAATATCGTATAAATAGCATTAAATGATTTAAAATAACGGTTATATTACAATATTTACATATGAACTTACCTCGATACAAAATGAGAATAATCGAGCCTAATCCTTGTAAACTTTATTTTTCTCCCGATCTCAACTCGAATCTCTTTTCTCTTGATCTATAATACCAAATTAATTTATTTAATACACACATTCATCAAAATAGCCCCTAGTACAAATATTGGCAAAATTACTATTTTGCCCTTAAACTTTCACATATTTACACTTTTACCCGAAGGCTCGTAAATTAAACCTCATCCTATTTTCTTATGTTTTATGACATGCTGATCATTTTTCCCTTCTATAGCAACATCAAATTCACACTCTAAGATGTACTTATGAATATTAGGTATTTTTACCGATTATGTCATTTTACTCGTTTTTACGAAAAATCACTTAGCAAAAAGTTGTTTAACACAATCTCAAACTTCATATTCTACCATAAAACATCAAAATTCATACATATCATCCATGGGTAAAATTTTAAATATAAACCCTAGCTCAAAATATTGGTAGAAATAGGTAAACCAAGCTACGAGGATTTCAAAAATTTAAAGAACATTAAAAACGGGCATAGAAATTACTTACAATCAAGGCTTAAAAGTGGTGAAACCCTAGCTATGGTGGAGAGCAAAATTCAGCAGCAACTTATGGAGAAGATGATCATTTTTGTGTTGTTTTCCCCATTTTATTTCATTTAATATCCAAATGACCAAAATGCCCTTCCTTACTAAACTTTCAAAAATTCCATCCATGTCCAATTTTTGTCCATAAACTTAGAAATTGGTCAAATTGCTGTTTAATACCTCCTAATTAATATTTCAAAGCAATTTCATACTAGAAACTTCTAGAATGCAAGTTTTGCAACTTTTTCAATTTAGTTCCTAACTTCAAATTAAGCACTTTATGCATAAAATTTCTTCACGAAATTTTCACAGAATCATACAATCATATCATAGACCTCTAATAATCATAAAATAATTATTTGTATCTTGAATTTTGTGGTCCTGAAACCACTATTCTGATTAGGCCCTAATTCGGGTTATCACATTTTAGGTACACACCTAGTTCGTTTTTAGAGCACTTGCAATCCCAAGACCACCAGAACCTTTGACAATCAACGCTTCTCAAACCAAATTTGCCAAAAAATCCATTGTTTTCGGCCCCACCCGAAATACCCTAACTATAGAATAAACAAATTCAAGCACTCGAACGATTAAGAAAAATTGACAGTCTCACCACGCCGCCGTTTGACCAAACGAAAGGAAGAGGAAGAAAAACCATAAAGAGAGAAGAAAGTAGAAAGAAGAAAGAAAAAAAATGGGAGATGGAACAAAATGAACGTGAAACTAGGGAAGGGAAAAATTTTAGTAAGAGAAAAATTAAAATTAATTAATAACATATCCCTAAAATCTCTCAACCCCCATTATCCCACTATATCCACCACTAACCAACTGATAAGTACCCCCTTATACAGACTTCCAACTCCATCGAAACTCTCATAGTCAATTGAAACAAAAACTATCACCCCTGCTCACACAGGGATTCGAACACAAGACCTCTAGCACACTAACTCCTTACCACTTAAACCAGCAAGCTCATTCTGATATGAGTTTACAAACAATTTTATATAAGCCTATGCAACAGGGATAAGGCTTGGATCTAAAATAACAAAATTTTCCAAAAATGGGACTTAAACCCAAGGCCTCTCACACACACCCAGAATACTTAGCCACTGAAACAAATGCAATTATGCTAGATTTCACAAAAACAAAAATAAATTAACCGGGGTGTTACATAGATTATCTACTAAAGTAAGTTGTCTTTCTAGCAATGTAAACGTTTTTACAATACAACTTATCATCAGTTTGAACTTACACAATCCATGAGCTAATATTTGTTTGTCACAATTTCTCTATGAATGCAAAATATGAAAGATAGAAATTCAAAAGACATAACAGTAAAATGTGAAATTTATTTATTCATCATTCAAGTACATAGAAAACAATTACATGTTTACTACAGTATGGACACATTTCCCAACAACAAGGCCTTCTTCAGCTTATACACTTTGGTTTCGTCTCCAACTGCTTTGAAACCTTTTAACTGTTGAACAAATATTTCTTCCTTAAGAAATCCATTTAGGAAGGACTACTTTACGTCAAGTTGATGTATTTTCCAAGATTTTACATCAAGTTGATGTATTTGCCATTCCCTTTAAGCTGTCAAAGCCAGTAGCAGTTAAATGGTATCCAACCTTGCAACTGGTGCAAAGGTTTTAGAATAATCTACTCTATATTGTTGGCTGAACCCCTTTACAACCAGCCTAGCTTTTAGCTTGTTGAAACATCCATCATCGTTGAACTTTGTCTTGAACACCCATTTTACACCAATGAACTTTTTGTGCACTGGTCTATCAACCAGTTCCCATGTCTGATTCTTGTGAACCATTGACATTTCTTACTCCATAGCAACTTTCCATCTACTTTCCTTTATTGCTTCTTCATAGTTGGCAAGCTCCAACACAGCTACACCACATCTCTCATATATTTTTGAAATAGGCCTGGTGCCTCTAGTTAGAAAATCATCATAGCCAACAACCTCTTGATCTTCAATTTCACCAGGCTGCACATTTTCTTCACTCTACCCTTCCTCAAACAACTCAACTTCTGATGCATCTCAATCCCAAGCAGCTTGTTCATTGAACTTGATATCCCTGCTTACAAATACCTCAATGGTAAAAAGAATCAAAGATCATATAACCCTTTTTGTTGCTAATATAGCCAACAAAGATCCCAAGCTATGATTTCTTTTCTATCTTATTCCTTTTAACAATAGGAATATGTGCATAACAAATGCATCCAAAGATCTTCAAGTCAGACACATAGGGCTTAAATCTAAACCATGCTTTAAAATGTGTCATCTCTTTGATAGCCTTGGTAGAAAGCCTATTAAGAAAGTACACTGAAGTATTGACTGCCTCTGCCCAAAAATTCTTTGGAAGCTTCCTTTCAAACAACAAACATCTTACCATATCCATCACAATCCTATTATTTCTTTGACAAGCACCATTCTATTGAGGACTATAGGTGTTTGTCATCTAATGTTAAATGCCTGATTCTTCACAGAACCTTTCAAACCTCTTTGATGTATACTTAGTTCCATTGTATGATCTGAGTATCTTTAATTTGCAGGAAGCTTGATTTCCAATAGGTGCTTTGAACTTCCAAAAAACTTATGCTACTTCTGACTTAATCTTCAAAAATTAGACCTAAGAATATCTTATACAATTATTAATAAACAAAATAAAGTATCTACTTCCACTTAGTGAAGGTGTCTTCATAGGTCCACATACATCAGTATGGACCAAATGCAAATTATTCAATGGCTCTATAAGCCTTGTTAGCAAGAAATGGAAGCCTACTTGTTTTCCAAGTTGACACACTTCATTTTGATCAACAACTTTGGACAAGTTTTCAACAGCTTATACGGTAGACCTAGTGATTAGTATTGACATACCTCGATCTCTTATGCTATAGGTAAGACTTATCTACTGAACTGGTGTAGGATTTTGAAGCCACCAAGTTCTAATCCTCTTGTCATTCATTGTAGTTGACTCTATTTCCTATCCTAGAGAGTCAAATATCATGTAACCCCTATCTTTAAAAATAATAGTTTAGTTTTTCTTAAGCAACTGACCAATGTTAAGGAGATTTTGATCAATTTCAGGTATTAAAAGAATATCTGAGATTTTTTTGGTACATGTTGGTGTGTTGATTAGCACATCTCATTTTTCCTTAGCCCCAATAAATTGGCCATTTCCAATCCTGATCCTTGAGGTGAAGCTTCTATCAATCCCTTTGAAGATTCTCTCATCCGAGGACATGTTTTTTGTGCAACCACTAGTAATTAGCTAGACCTTCTTGACATTACTGTTGGTTGCAAAACATGAGGTAATGAACACTTGCTCCTCATGAGCTTGATTCTCATCAGCAACTTGAGCTTCGACATTCTGTTGCTGTTGTTGCCCTTTGTTTTTGGAAGACCCTCTCCATGTGGCCAAGTTGTTTACAAGTTCTGCATTCGATGTCTGGCCCAAGCCAATAATATTTTCCCAAGTGTGTGGTTTTCTGGCAATGAGAGCATTATGGATACTTATTCTCTCCTTTGCTTCTCTATTCTTTCCACTGTCTCTCCTTTGCTTCTCCGTCTTGCATTCCAATTTTCCTACCCTTGCTGCTTGAAGAACTTGGACCTTCTTTATTCTTGGCTTGGAATGCACCTTTAGAGTGCTCCTCTTATCTATTTGCTATTCTTTTCTCCTAAGCATAGAGAGCATTTATCAACTCAGACAAAGAGATCGTTGACAAACCTATCGAGTCTTTCAAAGATGAGATCTTAGACTCATATTTTCAAAAAGAGTCGTGATGACTTTCTCCATAATCCTTCTATCACTGAATTGGTATCTAAGCAACCTGATGTTGTTGGAAATGGCCATAATCTTGTCTAAATACTATTTAATTGTCTCAATCTCAATCTTCAAGTTCTCAAAGTTTCTCCTTAGATTGATGAGTTGCTGCTGCCTTATTTTTTTTGAGCCTTGGAACTCCCTTTTCAGCTTGTTTGGGAGTCTCACAAGCCAAATTCTGGTGAAAATCACATCAGATACACCATTCTACAAGCATTGTATTACTTTGTGTTCTTGACACACTCATCATTTGTAATACCCTTAACCCGTATCTGTCACCGGATTAAGGTTATGAGGCATTACCGAACATATTACAATTCATACAGATAGACATAACATAATATAGCTCAAAACATCAAATCACATCAATTATTATAACTAAATCCATTTACGAAACTCATAATATATGCCATTCATAGCATGATATAAATTACACATATCTCATCATTTATACATATACAGAACGTATAACACATTAATAATTTTATTATTAAATACTAAAAAAAGTCCCGCACATACATAAATTATAAGCCATTTGAAATAAAATATACATTGTTAAATTACTTTAAATATATATATGACACTGACATTTTGATCTATATGAAACATGTATATTTTGCATATTAACACCAAATATAATAAGCTTCCATTTGAAAAAAAAAACAATTCCATTCTAGTTTTTAGTCCATTCGGCTATCATAAATCATTGTCTTAGTATATAACATAACCAATTTCTTTATGCTGCATTTGAAAATCAACATCCAATCTTCAAAACTTTCATATGGTAGAAATTATATTCATCCATGATATACAACATGATAACCAAATAAACTTTAACTATAATCCAACCAATACCGAATTTAAGCCTAATAATAAAGCCATATTCAATGCTTGAAACACATACCAAATACATCATCCATCCATAGTACTTAGCACTTTAACTGAAATAAGTTTTTACCACATTTATGCATAGCTCATTAAACTTAATAACGAAACCCACACAAAACCAAGACTAAGCACAATTACCATGATCAATATGACAATTACTTATATATCAATATTTAGCCATTTTCGCATGGCATAAAATATAAAACACTTCAAACATAACCGAAATTTATAGCAATATAGCCTATACATGCCATATGTTCGAGAATAAACTTTTAAAAAATACCAAAAGTTGATGATAGTGTGGTTGACTTCGATAACGATCCCCGAGGTCGTAACTTACAACCAAAATCTATAAAACAAAGTAACAAAAACATACAGAGTAAGCTAACTTAGCTTAGTAAGCCTTAAGCAAATTAAACAACTCAAATAAATAATCAAATCATTTCATACAAACCAAATTGTACCATTAAAGATATACTGTAACTCAAATAAGTTAACTTGGCTTAATATTCAAGGTCAATTATAACACCACATAAATACTTACCTATATAACTGAATATACATAAAATCCAATATATCATGTCATAAAAAATTACCTATATGGCCAAATACACAAGGTTCATTATATTATTTCATATGGCCGAATATATAAGTTCAATATATCATCACATGTAGTCTAATGTTCAAGTTCAATAAAACATCTCATATGTCTGAATATACAAATTCAATATAATCTCACATGTAACAGAATATACAAGTTCAATATAAGCTCACATGTAATCGAATACACAAGTTCAATATAACCTCACATGCAGCCGAATACACAAGTTCAATATAACCTCACATATACTTACCTATCTGGCCAAATATAGAAGTCATTTAGATCAACTTACTTGCTCACTTTCCACATCAATGTGAAGTATTATAGACATAGACTTGAAATAAATCACCGGCATAAAACCTGCTAGGCATAAGCCTGAATCACATATCGGCACAAGGTCTGCTAGACTCAAAGTCTGATATTTTTCACCAGCAATAAGCCTGCTAGGCATAAAGCCCGATTACATTCACCAGTATAAAGATTGCTAGGCTCAAAGCCTAAATATCACTATTATAATGTTGTCTCATACACAACTCATGTAACAAAAATTCCATATATTCCTCATAAACCATACGAACTTTTAAACGATATAACCTTGTCAAATTAAAATCAAATACAGTATTTCAATTTCTATACACAAACACATTCGGCTAGCTCTTTATGAATTTAAAGATTCTATAACAACATATTAAACTAAGTTACAATCAAGATAAATGATGTCTAATTGCTTAAAGACTTACCTCGAATATCGACAGACGTTACAAATCGACTATTCGACTATTTTCGTTTTTCCCTGATCCAAGTCCGATTTCTTTTGTTCTTGATCTATATAATTTCAAATTAATCTCATTTAAACAAAATTTCATTCAATTTAATCCAACAACACATAAATGGGCAAATTACAATGTTACCCCTAATATTTCATACTTTTACAAATTAGTCCTAATTGAACAAAGCACAAAATACACAAAATCTCACAACAATGTAGTTGGGCCAAATTTTCCATATAACCATACTAGTCCATATATTTCATCTATTTCACATTTTAGTCCCTCAATTTATTATTTTTACAATTTAGTCCTAATTACTCAAAATCTTCAAAAACTCAAATGCAAAACATGTTAATCTAAAACATATTTTTAATATTTCATCATCAAACATCACAAAACACAAATATTCATCAATGACGTAACTCAAAATATGCATCAAAATAAAAAAATTTAAGCATGGATCAGATAGTACTCGAAGCAACGATCTCAAAAACGTTAAAATTATCAAAAATCGAACTCAAACTAACCTTAAATTAAGCTTCCAAAGTGCCGAAATTCCAAAAGCTTTTAACTTCTTTTTCTTTCTTCAGATTTGGCCAAAAACATGTATATAATACATGTCTTTTTAGTTTTGTTTTATTATATTACATAATATTTCATAATTTACTTTGATAACCTTTATAATAAAATAATAAACCATACTTTGATAAGGCTATAACCGTCCAAGGCATATTATAATGGAAAATTTACAACATAAATACCCCATATTTAAAAGCCATTATCAATTCAACCTTTATGATTTAAACTATCAAGTTTTCAACTTATGCGATTAAGTCCTTTTATCAAATTAAGCACACAAATAATCAAATTTTCGTACGAAATTTTCACACATGCAAATTCACATATAATAAACACGGAAAATAATATTTAAATATCTTTTTGACTCAGATTCATGGTCTCGAAACCACCATTCCGATTAGGGTCTAAATGAGACTGTTACAACTCTCCCCCATTAAGGATTTTCGTCCCCGAAAATCTTTCCGGTGAATAGGTTTGGATAACACTCTTTTATTGTATCCTCTGGCTCCCACGTTGCTTCCTCAACTCCATGTTTATGCCACAATACTTTAACCAATAGAATTTTTTTATTTCGCAACTCTTTAATCTCGTAAGCCAAAATATGAATCGGTTCTTCCTCGTACGACATATCGGGCTTAATCTCAACTTAGGTCGGGCTAATCACATGTGAAGCCGGCCCAATCCTCTATATAATCTCATACGGTCCAATAAATGTTGGACTCAATTTTTCTTTACGACCGAATCTAAGTATCTTCTTCCACAGTGAGACTTTCAAAAATGCTCTATCTCCAATCTGAAACTCTATGTCTTTACGTTCCAAGTCTGCATACGATTTCTGACGATCTGATATTGCTTTCAAACTTTCACGGATCACTTTTACTTTTTGTTCGATTTCTTTGATCAAGTCGACCCCGTGTATCCTATTTTCACTGAGCTCAGTCCAGTAAAAAGGTGTACGACATTTACGACCGTACAAAGCTTCATAAGTTTCCATTTTGATACTTGATTGAAAGCTATTATTGTACGCAAATTCAATCAGAGGTAGATATCGTTCCCATGTACCTTCAAACTCGAGAATACAACATGTCAACATATCCTCAAGTATCTGAATAATTCGCTCAGGTTGACAGTCTGTCTGGGGATGAAAAACAGTACTAAAATGCAGTTTATTACCTAATGCATCTTGTAGTTTCTTCCAAAACCGTGATGTAAATCTCGAATCTCTATCTGAAACAATAGATATAGGCACACCATGTAACCTCACGATCTAAGAAACATACAATTCAGCCAGTTTATCAAGCGAGTAATCTGTATGAACCGGAACAAAGTGAGCAGATTTAGTCAATCTATCAACAATAACCCAAATTGCATCTTGCTTGCTCGATGTCAATGGTAAACCGAATACGAAATCTATCGTGACCCTGTCCCATTTCCATTCAGGTATCATAATCGGCTGTAGCAATCTGAAAGGTACCTGATGCTTGGCTTTTACTTGTTGACAGACTAAACATTTCGATACAAAGTCAGAAATGTCTCGTTTCATACCTTGCCACCAATAATGCTGTTTTAGATCATTATACATCTTCGTACTACCCAGATGAACAGATAATCGACTGTTGTGAGCTTCATTTAAGATCATCTGAATCAAATCTATATTTCTCGGAACACATATTCAGTTTTTGAATCTCAAACAGTCATCAACATCAACTTGAAACTCTGAATCTACATTTAAATCACATTGAACCCGTTTCACTATCAAATCGTTGTCAATTTTCTGAGCTTCACAAATCTGCTGAATAAATAACGGTCTTGCTTTTAACTCAGCTATCATCGAACCATCATCTAACATAGTTATATGTGCATTCATTGCATGCAAAGCAAACAGTGATTTTCGGCTTGAAGCATCAGCAATAGCATTAGCCTTTCCCGGGTGATATTCAATTACAAGTTCATAGTCTTTCAGTAATTCTAACCATCGACGCTGTCTCAAATTCAAATCTTCTGAGTCATTAAATACTTCATACTTTTGTGATCGGAATAAACATGACATTTTTCACTGAACAAATAGTGACGTCATATTTTCAATGCGAATACAATAGCTGCCAGGTCATGTGTCGGATAGTTCTTTTCATGCGGCTTTAACTGTCTCGAGGCATAAGCTATAACTCTGCCTTCCTGCATCAAAACACAGCCTAAACCATTTAAAGATGCATCACTAAAGATAACAAATTCTTTACCCGATTCTGGCTGAACTAACACCGGAGCTTCGGTCAAAAGGGCTTTCAACTGATCAAAACTTTTCTGGCACTTTTATGACCACTCGAATTTAACATCTTTCTACAACAGCTTCGTCATTGGAGTTGCACTCATAGAGAAACCTTTCACAAACCGTCTATAGTAACCAGCAAGTGCTAGAAAACTTTTAACTTTAGAAACGTTTCTCGGAGGTTTCCAGTCAAGTATTGCTGAAATTTTACTCGGATCAACCCGAATACTTGAGGCTGAAACAACATGTCCCAGAAAACTAACTTCATGTAACCAGAACTCACATTTACTAAACTTTGCGTACAACTATTTTTCTTGCAAGGTCTGTAACATAAGTCTCAAATGCTCGGCATGTTCGGTTTCGTTACGGGAGTAGATCATTATATCATCAATGAACACAACTACAAATCGATCTAAATACTGCCTAAAGATCTGATTCATCAAATCCATAAAAATAGTAGGTGCATTAGTAAGTCCGAATGACATAACTAGAAACTCATAATGTTTGTACCTCGTTCGAAAAGCAGTTTTGGCACATTGGAGTCTCTGACTCGCAACTGATAATAACCCGATCTCAAGTCTATCTTCGAAAATACTGAAGCCCCTTTCAACTGATCAAACAAGTCATCAATCCGTGGCAACGAGTATTTATTCTTTATAGTCACTTTATTTAGCTGGTGATAATCAATACACATTCTCATAGTTCCATCTTTCTTTTTCACAAATAGAACTGGTGCACCCCAGGGAGAGAAACTTGGTCGTGCAAAACCTATATCTGTTAACTCTTACAACTGCACTTTCAACTATTTTAATTCAGTAGGTGCCACCCGATATGGAGCTATTCAAATCAGAGTCGTCCCTGGTACTAACTCAATACCAAACTCTACCTCTCGGATAGGTTCCAAACCCGGCTATTCTTCAGGAAAACCATCCGAATACTCGCACACAACTGTTACAGATTCAATCTTCTTTTCAATTACTTTACTATCAAGCACATAAGCAAGGTAAGCTTCACAACCTTTTCTCACATATTTCCGAGCTAACATCGAAGATATTACCGCTGGTAAACCATTCAGATCATTAGATTCAATTTGAATAATCTCGTTGTTCTGACATCTCAAATCAATAGTCTTTTTGTGGCAATTAATAATAGCATCGTGCAAAGTCAGCCAATCAATACCCAAAATTATATTAAAATCATCGAAAGGTAACAACATCAAATCAGTCGGAAAGCATGAATCTCAAATCATCAACGGGCAATTCTTACACACTTTGTCAACCATAACACACCGGCCCAGAGGGTTTGATACTCGAATCACAAACTCAGTAGACTCAATAGACAAATTCTTACTGGGTACTAATGTTTCACACACATATGAATGAGTCGAACCAAGATCAATCAGTTTCAATAACACTAGTATCATAAAGAGTGAAAGTACCGGTAATAACATCTGGGGAAGAAGCATCCTCACGAGCGCGTATAGCGTATGCTCTAGCAGGTGCACGAGCCTCAAATCGAACCACTGTATCTTTTGTCTATCTCTGACTGCCACCTACATTACTCGAATGCCTGGGTAGTCTGCCTCGCACTGACATGTTACTTGGTCTCGCGTTCTGAACAATGTTTTGCTCGGCTAACATCTGGCAATCTTGGATAAAATGATCCATCGATCCATATTTAAAACAAGACCGATCATGCAATCTACAATTTCTAGAATGCCATTTACCACAATGCTTACACTCGAGTCTGTTCTATCAATCATTGCCAACACTAACAATCGAAGTGGCTCGTGAACTCACAGGAGGTTAATCTCGATCTCGTCTAGAAAAGTCTGAAGTAGCTTTAAATTGACTAGAACCATCTTTGAACTTCTTCGATGTTTAGTGAAAAGTCTTACTCGATGATCTTTTACGAGAATCTCTAGCTTCAAAGTCAGCTTTTCTTTTCTCTTTCTCGAGCTCTTCGGCTTTGCAAGCTCACTCAACAAGTACCACGAACTCTTTAATTTCAAGTATACCAACCAGAAATTTAATGTATTCATTTAAACTATCTTTGAATCTTTTACACATGATAGCTTCGGTTGAAACACATTCACGAGCATATCGACTAAGTCTGTAACATTCTGATTTTGGGCTTAGTCAGAACAGTGGTTTTGGGACCATGAATCCAATGAGGAAAATTTCGTTTTTATTATATTTTTATGGTCTACGATTTTAAGGAATGATTTCGTCAAAATTTTGTTCAAAAATTTCGACGTTTGGGCACTCAATTTAGTAAAAAAGGCTAAATTGTAAAAAGTACAAAAGTTTAGTTTTACATGTTAGAGGTGTCTAATTTTCATGAAAATTTAAATGTGAGGTCCTTAAATGATAATTAAACCATTTTATAACTTGTTGGACAAAAATGGCCTTGGTTGGGTAAAATTTGAAAGAATAGTAAAAAGGGCATTTGGTCATTTAAGGGTAGAATGAATTAAAAGACAAATTTTAAACCCCAAATGTGTCCATTTGTTCTTGCTACAGTAGAATGTACCAAGAGCAGCCATGGTTAGGATCTATCCAAGCTTCCAAGCTTAATAGTAAGTGATTCCGAGCTTCGTTTTTAATGTTCTATGTATTTTTGAAATCCCGGTAACATGATCTGCTCATTGCTACCATTATTTTGAGCTAGGATTTATGTTTAAAAATTTACCCATGAATGATATGCATATATTTTGATGTTTAATGGTAGAATATGAAGCTTGAAATTGTGTTAAACAACTTTTGCTAAGCTATTTTACGTGAAAACGAGTAAAACGACATAATCGGTAAAAATACCTAATGTTCATAAGTACATGTTAGAGTGAGAATTTGATGTTGCTATAGAAAGGAAAAATGACCAGCATGTCATAAAACATAAGAAAATAGGAAGAAGTTTAATATCCGAACCTTGGGGCAAAATTGCAAATATGCAAAAGTTTAGTGGTTAAAATGTAAATTTGTAAAAATATGATTTTTAGACCCATATGAATAGTGTGACTAATTAGTAGGCTAAATGTGATATTATAGATCAAGGAAATCGAGATTTGGGCTTAAATCGTGAAAATACAAGGTTATGGACTAGAATGGTAAATTTCCATTTCTGGATCCGAGGTAAGTTCGCATGATTTAGTAAGCCTATTATTCAAGTTATTATTGATATACATGAAATATAATTTGTTATAATTGTATTGAATTTGATGTTAATAGAAATTTGATGGAATATGTTATTTAAAAGAAATGGGTGATTACCGAGAATATAAGATATTGCATATGATTGTCCTATTTGCATGAGTGGTTATGCTAAGAGATAGCACAGGTACATACTCAAAACTCATGAGTACATGTTTGACATGTGAAAAGAAATGGACTTGTGAAGAGAGTGCAAATGAAATAAGTTTTAGTATTGTTCAATTAATGGACACAAACAGTGATTTGTTGTTAATGAATTGGAATTAAATGAGGAAATCTCAGTTGAACCTTCGGAATGAAAAAAATGTGGTGCTAAGTGGAAATACCACGGTTATACGTGTAATGTGGTGCTAAGTGGATATACCACGATTACACATATTGATACATGTAACGTGGTGCTAAGTGGATATGCCACGGTTACATATATTGATTCATTAACGTTGTACTAAGTGGATATACCACGGCTAAACATATAACATGGTGCTAAGTGGATATGCCACGGTTACATATATTGATTCATTAACGTAGTGGTAAGTGGATATACCAACATGTAACATGGTGCTAAGTGGATATGCCACGGTTATACATGTTAATCTGAAAAGTGGCGCTAAGTGCGTATGCCACAATTACATGTTAGCCCAATAGTGTGGAGCTATGTGCTAAAACCACCAGATATTGTTACTTTCTAAAGTGTTCACTGAGGGAAACAAGTTTGCTAAATGAAATTTAAAGTGAAAAAAAATGTTGGATAATAACAAAATATGAATATATGAGTTTTGAATTATGAGTTAGATATGTGATTGAATTTTTGATAAGATGAATATGGATAAGTATTATGTTGAAAGTTGATAATAAGAAATTTTAGTGAAGGAATGAAATTTGGGATAAACAGTCTAAAACAGTAGCAGGGGAGTGAGTTTGAAAAATCACCAAAAATAGTATAAGTTGAACTAGAAGTGGAATGAGAATTAAAGCTTATTGAATCTATTTTTATTAAAAGAAACAGAGCAAACAAAGGAATTCTGTATTTTGAGATATTTATATTTTTGTAAGACTGGTTCAGAATGATTTCGTGATCCCCTATTCTGAATTGTAAAACTCATTAAAAATTGTACAAAAATAGTTAAGGAACATAATTTATATGGTTGAATTTATTTTCAGAAGAAATAAACAAGAACCTCATTTGAATTTGGTAGCAAAAGATAATTAAATTTTAGTGAAGAGTGGTCGAAGCTGTCAAACAGAAAAACAAGGGAGAATTTAAATAATAAACTGTACTTATTGGCTGGACCAAAAATTATGAATATTTTATGGTGGAAAGGTATATGGGTCTAGTTTCTGGAAAAATTTATAGATCTTAATTTGGAGTTTCGTAGCTCCAGATAGAAATGATTTAGTGACTGTGACTCAAGAAAACAACTTAACCAGAACATGTGTAAATGTACAATTGGGATAGTTTTACTATAGAAAGCATGTTAGTAAATTGCTTATTATTTTCATGCAAGCTTACTAAGCGTAAAGCCTACCCCCTCCTTTCCATTTCTTTTAGTGTTGTCAGGTTAACTCGGGGTTGGAGATCATCTGTAACAGTCCAGTTTTGACCCTAGTCAGAATAGTGATTTCGGGACCACAAATCCGAGTCTGAAGAATATTCTAATATTATTTTCTGTGTCTGTGATATGTGAATTTATGTCTGTGAAATTTCTGTGATTTAATTTGTCCTTTTCTGTGCTTAATTATGGGAAAGGACCTAATCGAGTAAAACGCAAATGTTGCATACTAATTGTTAATGGGGCAAATTGGCCTTGGATTTTAAAGTAATGTCCTTGCATGTCAAATAAACCATTTTAAAATGGTAGTGGACATTGTTGGACATCCATTATATGTTGAAAATATTATTTTAATAAGGTTAAAATGGTAAAATGCATATTAATGTATAAATAAAATGAAAACATGATATTGGCCATATTATCATGCATATAGCCGTAAATAAAAGAAAAAGAAAAATGAGAAAGCCATTTTAGGTTTTGGCACTTTGATTGCTTGATTAAGGTACCACTTTAACTCGATTTTTGATAATTTTTACGTTTTTGTGATCATTGCTTCGTGTTCTTCAAAACCCATGTTCGAATTTATGTTTCTGTTAAAGATTTCATTAAATGCCATTGTTGATATCATGAGTTTTGTGATGTTTTTGAATGAATTATGAAGGCTTGGTAGATGTTTCATAAGTTTTGTCTTTGAGTTTTTGATGAAATTGAGCTATTTGGGTTAAATTTTGAAAATGAGGTTTAGAAGGACTAAATTGTGAATTGAACATGCTGTATGGGCTTATATAGAAGCCATGAAAATTTGGCTAGCCCTTGTTGCAAAGAAATTTTGCATATTGGTGATTTTGTGAAAAATGGACTAAATTGTCAAAGTGTGAAAATGTAATGGCTAAAATGTAAAGTGCCCTAAATATGTGTATATGGATTAAATTGAATGAAATGAGTGATTGAATGGTTGAATTTGTATTGTATTAGATCAAGAACAAAAAAAATCGAACTTAGATCGGGGAAGTCCAAAATAGTTGAATAGATGACTCGTTTTATCCGAAATCTGTTCGAGGTAAGTCAAATTACAATTACGTGTTAATTGAAATAAATTATGCACATATAAACTGTAATCTGTATTGGATGGCCTTGAGTGCCTGATGAATATCTTTGGAGTAAAGTATGATAATATGTTAATATCTGAAAAACTCTGTATGTTTCTAAGAAAAGTTGACATCTGTCTGAGACATCGTGTAAGACTGTGTCTGGGACACAGGCCTCGATTGAGATTTACATATAAGACCATGTCCGGGACATCGGCTTCGTATCTGATTTCGTGTAAGACCCTGCCTGGGACAAAGGCATCGATATTGAATTACATGTAAGACCACGTCCGAGACGTTGGTATTGTACTGGTTTATGAGCATCTATATCGTTTCTGACCCGTCTGATGATAGCGTACGAAATTTGAGTTTGAGTATATGAAATGTATAACCTATACAGGTACGTTTGTATCGTTCAAAATTTCTGAATATGAAAAACTCTGTATCTGTGAAATATGTATGGAAATGAAGCATGACATATATGCAAACAAAGGAGCATGGTTATGTTTATGAATTATTTTATGAAATGGTTATAAATCTATATGGGTGAATTGTATTTATATGCTTTAGTAGTTAGACCAATTGTATTTGGCTTACTAAGCTCTTTGTAGCTTACTCTATGTGTTTACTGTCTATTTTACGGTTATCATAGCTACTAAAGGCTCAGGGATAGTCGAGGATTGTCACCACACTATCGAACTCATTTTGGTACTCTTGAAAGAATAAATATTTTAAAGTGTGGCATGTATAGGCTAGAAGGTTTATGTATTAAGTTTTGAATTGTAAATATAGTTTATGCAATGAAAGTTAGCTATCAAATGGTATGTTTGTGTTAAGTTTTGGTATGGTTTGAATGAGTTTTGAATGATGATGAAATAGTTGTAATGAAGCATGTTTTGAGCATGAAATTGGCTAAATATTTTGTATGAATGTTGTTTAATTTGGCTTGTAGGAATAACCCATAAAGGGGTGGCAAATTGGCTTAAACCAAGCCTGCATTGTGCCACACGGCCATAGCAAACGGGCGTGTTTGTTGGCCGTGGGCTTAAGTCAGTAGCTAGTTAAGAATCACACGGCCGCGGCACACAGGCGTGTCTGTTGGCTGTGGGAATAAGTCAGTATATAAGCTCTATTTTGGCACGGCTGGTTCACCTGGGCGTGTCTGATGCTCGTGTGGGGCACACGGCCTGGTCACACGGGCGTGTGACCTCTATAGAATTGAATTTTTTTAAAAGTTTTGAACTTTATGAATGTGTTCGGTTTAGTCCTGACTGTTTCTTAAAAGTACATTTTAGGTCTCGTAGACCATCTTAAGAGATGATTGCTTATGAAATGATGTTATATGATATCTGTGATTCTGAATTGGTTTGAAATATTCTGTTTGTCTGGTAATGTCTCGTAACCCTAATTCGATGTCAGTTATGAGTTAGGGGTGTTACATTTTATTGGTATCAGAGCTATAGTTTAGTTGGTTCTAGGACTATCATAGTATATGTGAGTCTAGCTATACATGCCATATATCTGAAACTGTGATAGTGTGATGAATCCTGACATTGAAATGTACTTTTAAATAGAGCAATGGATCCCAATACAGCCGTAGCTGACGATGGTGGAAGATGATTCACAACCTGCTATGAGTAGCCGTGATAGCGAGGCTAAGAAAACCTTCTATCAGATGATGAATGATTGGTTCACTTAATATATTAGAACCAATCTGGCTATACAACAACCTCCACCTCCAGTTAATTCTTCTCAAATTCCTGCTATGCCCTCAGTGAGTCTGGTTCAACTAAGTAGACCACTGGTTGATAAGATTAGAAAGTATGGGGCTGAAGAATTCCGAGCTACAATGAATGATGATGCTGAAAGAGCTGAATTCTAGTTAGAGAATACAATACGAGTGTTTGATGAAATGTCTCTGAATCCTAAGGAATGTGTTAAATTTGCCGTTTCACTTCTGAGAGATACATCGTGTCATTGGTGGAAAATTTTAATATTTCTGGTTCCGAGTGAATGGGTTACTTGGGATTTCTTCGAAGCTGAATTCCGGAAGAAATACATTAGCTAAAGATTCATTGATCAGAAAAGTAAAGAGTTTCTCGAGCTTAAACAAGGTCGTATGTCTATTACTGAATACGAACGTGAATTTGAGAAATTTGAGCCAATATGCTCGGGAATGTGTATCAAATGAAGCGATATTGTGTAAAAGGTTTGAAGATGGACTAAACGAAGATATCCGTTTGTTAGTGGGGATTTTGGAGATTAAAGAAATGGTAGTGTTCGTTGAGCAAGCTTGTAAAGCTAAAAAATTAGGTAAAGAGAAAAGAAAAGCTTATTCTGAAGCCAAAGATGCTAGAAAGAGATCTTCAAGTAAATCATTTCAGTTTGGGTCAAAGAAATTCTGAGATGATCATAACCGTTCAAATGCTAATGTGGGACATTGGAACCTAGATTGAGCTAGATTATATTCGAACTCCAGACCTATCTGAGAAACCTGAATGTAAACACTGTGGTAAAAGACATCCAGGAAATTGTAGATTGAATGACCGAGCCTATTTTTGATGTGGATCTTTGGACCATTTTGTCAGAGATTGTTCTGAACTTGCTGAGAGAGAGAATGTACAGAATCCGAGATTTAGTAACACCTCAACTAGAGGTAGACCTTCCAGAAATGCAAGAAATGCAAGTAGTGGTAAAAAAACTACTGGAGATACCATTGTTAGATTTGAGGCCAGAGCACTTACCAGAGCCTATGCTATCCGAGCTCGTGAGGAAGCCTCGTCTCCAGACGTGATTACTGGTACTTTTACTCTATATGATACTTCTGTGATTGCATTGATAGATCCTAGATCAACGCATTCTTATATCTGGATGAATTTAGTGCATAGTAAGACTTTGCCTGTAGAGTCTACTGAATTTGTAATTAGAGTATCGAACCTCTTAGGTAAAAGTGTCTTGGTTGATAAAGTCTGCAAGAATTGCCTGTTAATGTTACCAGATATCTGTTTTCCTACTGATCTGATGCTTTTACCTTTTGATGAATTTGACATAATTCTGGGAATGGATTGGTTAACTTTGCATGATGCTATTGTCAATTGTTAACAAAAAGTCATTGATTTAAGGTGTAAGAATGATGAAATAATCCGAATTGAGTCTAGTGATCTGAATGGACTATCAGCTGTTGTATCTGCAATGAAAATACGAAAAATATATGAAGAAAGGTTGTGAAGCCTACTTAGCTTATGTGTTAGATTCGAAAGTGAATGATAAGAATGTGACAGCCCAAATTGACCCTAGTCGGGAAGTGGTTTCGGGACCGCTAAACCGAGTCACCGAAATGTTTGAATGTGATATTTATTGTCTAGAATATGTATATATGCATGTGTTAAATTTCATGGTTGAATTTTGTAAATTGTAAGTGAAAGTTTATTAAATAGGACTTATGTGAGAAAATTTAGAAATGTGCTAGGCTAATGTAAGGTGGCCCATTTATGCATGTTGCAAATAGTTGTACTTGCTTGTCAAATACCCCTTTTATTTTAAGTGGTGGCCGGCCATGATGGTCATATATATATAATATGTATTAAATCTTAATTAAATGGCCATTATTTTATGCAAAAGAAAGGAAATAGATTAAAGAAAGAATAAAAAGAAAAGTAATGAAGACAAAGCATCATCTTTGTCTTCTTAGCCGGATTGAAAGAAAGAATTGGGGCAAACATTCGGTCACTTGAAGCTTGAGAAGGGGGGGAAATGGGTGAAGAAAACTAAGTGTTCATCTTTGTTTCTTCTAAGCCGAATGTGAAGGAAGGAATAGGGGCAAAGGACTTTCGGCCATTTGAATGCTTAATAAGGTTAGTATATTGTGTTAAAGTTGTGAAATTTTAGCTTGATTTAGGTTAATTATCATGGTTCTTACTTAGACCATGCAAAATTTTTAACTTTGATGGATGGATGGAGCATTCGGCTATGGCTATTAAAGAAGGAAATTTGATTACTTCCTTTAAGTTTTGATGAAGAATGTGTTGAGGAAAGAAATTGATCTTGCTAAAAATATAAATTCTAAATGCTCATATATGTAATACCCAAATAAAAATGCTTGATGTCTTGAACAAATATTGTTTCGATGGGTGGAATGAGTAATGTCATGTATAGGTTTCGGCTATGGATTTTCATGTTTAATATTTTTATGTTGGTGTTCAAATTGAAAATGGATGTTAGTTGTGCTATAACACTTGCTTAATGATGAAAGGATCATGAGCTTAGGGCTTGAGAGGCATTCGGCTTTGGAGTAAAAATAATAGAAATGGTGTTTAGTCAATGCAAGTGTCCATACTTGTAGGATGTATTGAGTGTTGCAATCGGCCTTAACATAGACATGTGTGTTCGGCCACATAAATGAGCACCTAAGTTGATGTGTATGTTCGGCCAAAGGTAAGCATGTTGATGGCTTTATCTTTACTTAGAAGGTTCGGCTAAAGGGAAAATTAGCTAATATGTTGAATTCGATTCGTGAATTCGTACATATGTGACTCTAATGTCTAATGTGTATATGGACTAAGTACCTTGAGGTTCTCTTTTGATGTTCGAGTGAATTGTATTGAATCATTTGATGTGATTAAAAATGCATATGACCATTGTGTACTTGAGCTAAAAGGTGGCCATATGACCCATCAAACTCCTTGTCATATTCGGCCATAAGCTAGCAAAATGAGACTTTAATGAGTTAAATTTGTTTGATTTAGCTCAAGGAGTTAAAGGAGGTGAATCGAGCAAAGGCAAAGAAAAGGACATCGAGTAGCCGAGTTGGAACCGTCTTACCCAACATGAGGTAAGTCATTAAGCATGTAGTTGGTATTATTTCAATGGTCATAATGTTTATGTATTGATGCTGAATGGAATGAATAAATATACATATATATATATGCATGTACGTATGTGATGATGAAATTGTTGAATGAAAGAAAAGAGGTAAGATGTACTGAGTTGTTGATCTCGGCACTAAACGTGCGGGATAACCATTTATGACCATGAGATTGGCGCTAAGTGCGCGAGATTAAATTGTACAGCACTAAGTGTGCGATTTGACTATGTTGCACTAAGTGTGCGAAATGAATATGATGCACTAAGTGTGCGAGTTTGACTATGTAGCACTAAGTGTGCGATTTGATTACGTAGCACTAAGTGTGCGAGTTGATTATATAGCACTGAGTGTGCGGGCTCAATATACATTCGTGAATCATTATGGACACTATGTGTGCGACACTATTGAGTCGATCGCGGACAGCGGATCGGGTAAGTGTCTTGAGTACATGGCTAATAGGTGCTATGCTTATACTTGGTGTTGAGCTCGGTAAGTTGAACCTATGTGACAACTATACTTGAAGTCACGTACATAAAATTTATCGTAGGATGGGTGAAAGGCCGTTTAGTCGTTTGATTGTAACGAAAATAAATTGATTTATGAAAATGCTTCAATGTCCTATTGATGAGTATATGGATTGTGAATGCATGAATTGATATGAAATTGAATCGATAGGTTGGAGGAACTATGGTATGGTTCGGTATGGATGGAGTAAATTGTCTCGTTCCATTTTGTTTCCTCTTGTGATAATGTTATTGATGGATGGTAGTGCATTGCTTATGACTTACTGAGTTATAAACTCACTCGGTGTTTCCTTGTCACCCATTATAGGTTGCTTGGACTCATCTATTTTTGCGGGGTCAGGCCGTCATCGAAGTCATCACACCGGATAGCAAGTTTTGGTACTTTCTTCTTAGTTGGCTTAGAAGAACATTTTGGCATGTATAAGCTATTACGTTGTGTTTGAATTTTGGCATGTAAACTTTAAGCCATGCGAAAATGGCACGAATGTTCGATTGAGTTGGATCAAGGGTAGGCATGAGATGGACCTAGTTACTTTCGTAACAGATGCTGGCAGCAGCAGTGTCATGAGATTGAAAAATCACTAAAAATAGTAGGAGTGGAATTAATTGATGAATAAATTATGTAATCGAAGCTCGATGAGTCTGCTTTCATGAGGAAGTAACGAAAAGATCATATGGGCAGTATATTAAGAGATAATCAGATTATTGTGGGACAGGGCCAGAACGGTTTCTGGATTCCCTGCTCCGACTTTGGAAATTCATTACAAATTAACCAGAGATAATTAGGGGTCGTACCATATATGTACAGATTCCTCTCTGAGTCTAGTTTTCATAGAAACAAACGGTATCAGTATTGAAGCCCCGTGCAGGGAGATATCCAAGTCGTAATGGGCAAAGGTCAGTGTAGTGGACCCCTGCAACTTGGGAGACTTTGACTAATAAACTGTACTAATTGGCCCAACGAAAAATTCTAGAAAAAAATACATAGATGGGCACATGAGTCTAGTTTCTGGGAAAAATTACGAAACTGATTTTCGAGTTACGAAACTCAAGATATGATTTTTAAAACGACTAGTACACAGATTGGGCAGTGTCTGGAAAATAAATTTTGTAAGGGGTTAAAGTCAGTTAACACCTCGTGTTCGACTCCGGTGTCGGTTTCGGGTTCGGGGTGTTACATTTTATTGGTATCAGAGCTATGGTTTAGTCGGTTCTAGGACTACCATAGCACGTATGAGTCTAGCTATACATGCCTTAATGTTAATGTTTAAAAGGGTGATGACTTCTGACGGTTGAAATGTTTTTGTTTTGATTAGTAAATGGATCCCGGTGAAGAAAGAACCCTAGCGGATGACGTTGAGAGCGTAGCGGCTGCTCCTGCACAAGGGACGCCGCCTGTTGAACCTCAGTCATCTGCGAATAATCAAGGTGAGGGGGCTAAACAGGCCTTCTTTACCATGATGAATGAGTGGGTCGCGCAATATGCCCGAACCAACCCGGCTGTCCAACAATTCCCAAATTTGAATAATCCACCCCAAGAGCCTGTAATGCCATCAGTCGCTGATCCTGTGAGGCTGAGTAAGCCACCTGTAGACTTGATTAGGAAGCGTGGGGCCGAGGAGTTCAAGGCCATAGTAACTGATGATGCCGAAAGGGCCGAGTTCTGGCTTGATAACACCATTCGGGTGTTCGATGAATTGTCATGCACACCCGACGAATGTCTAAAATGTGCTGTATCTTTGTTGCGAGACTCAGCCTACTATTGGTGGAGGACCTTGATTTCCATAGTCCCGAACGAGCGAGTAACTTGGGACTTCTTTCAAACGGAATTCCGGAAGAAATTTATTAGCCAACGGTTCATTGATCAGAAGCGTAAGGAGTTCTTGGAACTCAAGCAAGGCCGTATGACTGTATCTGAATACGAACATGAATTCGTAAGACTCAGTAGGTATGCCCGGGAGTGTGTAGCTGATGAGGTTGCTATGTGCAAAAGATTCGAGGAAGGATTGAATGAAGATTTAAAGCTACTAATGGGTATTTTGGAAATAAAAGAATTCGTAACACTAGTCGAACGAGCCTGCAAGGCGGAAGAACTTGGAAAGGAGAAGAGGAAGGCTGAATTTGAAGCTAGAGATTATCGTAAAAGATCGACGGGTAAAGCTCCGTTCTCAGCTGTAAAGAAGTTCAGGGAGGACATTAATAAGTCGAGGGCGACTGCGGGAATTTCCATCAGGGCAAGACCATCGATGGGCTCCCGAGCTACTTCGGTAGCTAGTGTGGGCAATAATCGTCACGAGAAACCTGAATGTCCCCAATGTGGAAGACGACACCTAGGTGAATGTTGGGGCAAGTCTACTAGCAGGGCCTGTTACGGATGCGGTTCGAAGGACCACTTCATTAGAGATTGCACGGAGTTGGATGAGAAGAATAAGATTCAAGGTGCAAGACCTAGTGGAGTGACATCTAGAGGTAGACCACCGAGAATTTTAGGAGGCAGGGGTGGTAGTCAGAGGGGGGCCTCTGATACGGCTGATCGAGCCGAGAACCGTACTCCTGCTAGAGCATATGCCATTCGCGCACGAGAGGAGGCATCCTCCCCCGACGTCATCACTGGTACCTTCACTCTCTTTGATACTAATGTGATTGCATTGATTGACCCTGGTTCTACTCATTCATATGTATGCGAACCTTAGCAACCAGTAAGACTCTACCTGTTGAGTCTACTGAGCTCGTAATTCGAGTATCAAACCCTTTGGGTCAATGCGTACTTGTTGATAAAGTGTGTAAGAGATGCCCTCTAATAATCCGAGAATCTGTTTTCGGCCGATTTGATGCTTTTGCCGTTCGACGAGTTTGATGTTATTCTTGGTTTGGATTGGTTAACCGCGCATGATGCGGTTGTGAATTGCAAAAGCAAGACTATCAATTTGAGGTGCGCAAATAACGAAATAATCCGAGTTGAGTCTGCGGACTTAAGGGGGTTGCCAGCTGTAATATCAGCAATGTTGGCCCAGAAATATGTAAGGAAAGGGTGCGAAGCATACCTCGCGTATGTACTTGATGACAAGGAGTTAGAAAAGAAACCCGAATCGGTGCCGGTGGTCTGTGAATACCCGGATGTTTTTCCTGAAGAGTTCCTGGGTTTGCCACCTGTTCGGGAGGTAGAGTTTGGCATTGAGCTTGTACCTGGAACTACGCCAATTTCGATCGCTCCGTATCGTATGGCACTAACCGAGTTAAAAGAGTTGAAAGCTCAGTTGCAAGAATTGACGGATAAAGGTTTCGCTCGACCGAGTTTCTCACCTTGGGGTGCACCAGTATTGTTCGTGAAAAAGAAGGACGGAACCATGAGGTTGTGCATTGATTATCGTCAACTGAATAAAGTGACGCTAAAGAATAAGTATCCGTTACCGCGTATTGATGATCTGTTCGATCAATTAAAGGGAGCATCGGTGTTTTCAAAGATAGATTTGAGATCGGGTTATTATCAGTTGCGGATTCGAGATTCGGACGTACCCAAAAATGCTTTCAGAACGAGGTAAGGTCACTACGAGTTCTTAGTGATGCCGTTTGGGCTCACTAATGCCCCTGCGGTGTTTATGGATTTGATGAATCGGATCTTCAGGCCGTATTTGGATCGGTTCGTAGTTGTGTTTATTGATGACATCTTGGTCTATTCAAGAGATGAGACCGAACATGCTGAGCAT
Organism: Gossypium hirsutum; assembly: GCF_007990345.1. Taxonomy (NCBI): domain Eukaryota; kingdom Viridiplantae; phylum Streptophyta; class Magnoliopsida; order Malvales; family Malvaceae; genus Gossypium; species Gossypium hirsutum. The sequence continues at coordinate 44,934,215 of NC_053430.1, read as the reverse complement.
CTGAGGCAAGTGTTGCAAATTTGGCGGGATAAGCAGTTATATGCTAAGTTCAGTAAGTGTGAGTTCTGGTTAAGAGAGGTTAGCTTCTTGGGTCATGTGGTATCCACATCGGGTATTCGAGTTGACCCGAGCAAAATTTCAGCCATACTTAACTGGAAGCCTCCGAGAAATGTTACCGAAGTCCGGAGCTTTCTAGGGCTCGCCGGTTATTACCGACGATTTGTCAAAGGTTTCTCGATGATAGCCACACCAATGACGAAGCTACTTCAGAAGGATGTTAAGTTCGAATGGACGGAGAAATGTCAGAAAAGCTTCGATCAACTGAAAACTCATCTGACTGAAGCTCCAATTTTGGTGCAACCCAAATCGGGTAAAGAGTTTGTCATTTATAGTGACGCATCCCTACTTGGGTTGGGTTGCGTATTGATGCAAGAAGGTCGAGTTGTGGCCTATGCGTCGAGACAATTGAAGCCACACGAGAGAAATTATCCGACCCATGATCTCGAACTAGCCGCCATTGTGTTTGCATTGAAAATATGGCGACATTATTTGTTTGGCGAGAAGTGCCATGTGTTTTCGGATCACAAAAGTCTCAAATATTTGATGACTCAACGAGACTTGAATCTGCGACAAAGACGTTGGCTTGAGTTGTTGAAAGATTACGAGCTTGTCATTGATTACCACCCGGGAAAGGCTAATGTGGTTGCGGACGCCTTAAGCCGGAAATCACTGTTTGCTTTGCGAGCGTTGAATGTACACTTGTCTGTTCTACCTGACAATGTGTTAGTAGCTGAATTAAAAGCCAAACCATTATTGACTCATCAAATTCGTGAAGCTCAGAAAGTCGATGATGAATTGGTTGCAAAACGAGCTGAGTGTGTTCTGAACAAGGAATCGGAGTTTCAGATTGATGATGATGGTTGTTTGAGGTTTAGAAGTCGTTTGTGTGTTCCAAGGAATTCAGAACTCATTCCGATGATTCTGAACGAAGCCCATTGTAGCCGAATGTCAATTCACCCGGGGAGCACGAAAATGTACAACGACTTGAAACGTCGGTTTTGGTGGCATGGTATGAAACGAGACATCTCCGACTTTGTTTCGAGATGTTTAATATGTCAACAAGTGAAAGCGGAACATCAAGTGCCTTCAGGGTTACTTCAGCCGATCATGATACCCGAGTGGAAATGGGACCGAGTCACAATGGACTTTGTGTCCGGACTGCCATTGTCAACAAGTAAGAAGGATGCAATTTGGGTTGTGGTTGATAGACTGACTAAGTCGGCTCACTTTATCCCCGTGCATACGGATCTTTCATTGGATAAACTAGCCGAATTGTATGCCTCTCAGATTGTGAGATTACATGGAGTACCTATTTCTATTGTGTCGGATAGAGATCCGAGATTTACCTCACGATTTTGGAAGAAATTGCAAGAAGCTTTGGGTACCAAGCTGCATTTTAGCACCGCTTTTCACCCCCAAACCGATGGTCAATCCGAGCGGATAATTCAGATACTTGAGGATATGTTGAGATGTTGCATCCTCGAGTTCAGTAGTTCATGGGAACGGTATCTACCTTTGATTGAATTCGCTTACAACAATAGTTTTCAATCAAGTATTAAGATGGCACCTTATGAGGCTTTGTACGGTCGTAAATGCCGTACGCCATTGTTTGGACCGAGCTCGGTGAAAGTAAAATTTTCGGAGTTGATTTGATTAAAGATGCCGAACAAAAGTAAAGGTAATCCGCGAAAGTCTGAAGGTAGCCACAGATCGTCAAAATCGTATGCGGATTTAAAACGAAAGGACATTGAATATCAGGTGGGAGATAAAGTGTTTCTTAAAGTGTCACCTTGGAAGAAGGTACTCAGATTTGGCCGTAAAGGCAAGTTGAGCCCGAGATTCATTGGGCCGTACGAAATTTCCGAACGAGTGGGGCCGGTTGCATATAGATTGATTTTGCCCCTGAACTTGAAAAGATTCACGACGTCTTTCATGTTTCGATGCTTCGGCGCTATAGATCTGATCCTTCGCACATAATTAGTCCGTCGGAGGTTGAAATTCAGGCTGATATGAGCTATGAAGAAGAACCGATTCGTATCCTAACTCGTGAAGTGAAGAGTGCGAAATAAAAGGGTTCCGTTGGTTGAGGTGTTGTGGCTCAAACACGGGATCGAGGAAGCAACCTGGGAACCCGAGAGCTCGATGAAAGAACGATATCTAAACCTATTTACCGGTAAGATTTTCGAGGACGAAAATTTCTTAAGTGAGGAGAGTTGTGACAGCCCAAAATTGACCCTAGTCGGGAAGTGGTTTCGGGACCGCTAAATCGAGTCACCGAAATGTTTGAATGTGATATTTATTGTCTAGAATATGTATATATGCATGTGTTAAAATTTCATGGTTGAATTTTGTAAATTGTAAGTGAAAGTTATTAAATAGGACTTATGTGAGAAATTTAGAAATGTGCTAGGCTAATGTAAGGTGGCCCATTTATGCATGTTGCAAATAGTTGTACTTGCATGTCAAATACCCCTTTTATTTTAAGTGGTGGCCGGCCATGATGGTCATATATATATAATATGTATTAATCTTAATTAAATGGCCATTATTTATGCAAAAGAAAGGAAATAGATTAAAGAAAGAATAAAAAGAAAAGTAATGAAGACAAAGCATCATCTTTGTCTTCTTGGCCGGATTGAAAGAAAGAATTGGGGCAAACATTCGGTCACTTGAAGCTTGAGAAGGGGGGGAAATGGGTGAAGAAAACTAAGTGTTCATCTTTGTTTCTTCTAAGCCGAATGTGAAGGAAGGAATAGGGGCAAAGGACTTTCGGCCATTTGAATGCTTAATAAGGTTAGTATATTGTGTTAAAGTTGTGAAATTTTAGCTTGATTTAGGTTAATTATCATGGTTCTTACTTAGACCATGCAAAATTTTTAACTTTGATGGATGGATGGAGCATTCGGCTATGTCTATTAAAGAAGGAAATTTGATTACTTCCTTTAAGTTTTGATGAAGAATGTGTTGAGGAAAGAAATTGATCTTGCTAAAATATAAATTCTAAATGCTCATATATGTAATACCCAAATAAAAATGCTTGATGTCTTGAACAAATATTGTTTCGATGGGTGGAATGAGTAATGTCATGTATAGGTTTCGGCTATGGATTTTCATGTTTAATATTTTATATTGGTGTTCAAATTGAAAATGGATGTTAGTTGTGCTATAACACTTGCTTAATGATGAAAGGATCATGAGCTTAGGGCTTGAGAGGCATTCGGCTTTGGAGTAAAAATAATAGAAATGGTGTTTAGTCAATCCAAGTGTCCATACTTGTAGGATGTATTGAGTGTTGCAATCGGCCTTAACATAGACATGTGTGTTCGGCCACATAAATGAGCACCTAAGTTGATGTGTATGTTCGGCCAAAGGTAAGCATGTTGATGGATTTATCTTGACTTAGAAGGTTCGGCTAAAGGGAAAATTAGCTAATATGTCGAATTCGATTCGTGAATTCGTACATATGTGACTCTAATGTCTAATGTGTATATGGACTAAGTACCTTGAGGTTCTCTTTTGATGTTCGAGTGAATTGTATTGAATCATTTGATGTGATTAAAAATGCATATGACCATTGTGTACTTGAGCTAAAAGGTGGCCATATGACCCATCAAACTCCTTGTCATATTCGGCCATAAGCTAGCAAATGAGACTTTAATGAGTTAAATTGTTTGATTTAGCTCAAGAGTTAAAGGAGGTGAATCGAGCAAAGGCAAAGAAAGGTCATCGAGTAGCCGAGTTGGAACCGTCTTACCCAACACAGTAATCATTAAGCATGTATTGGTATTATTCAATGGTCATAATGTTTATGTATTGATGCTGAATGAAGATAAATATACATATATATATATGCATGTACGTATGTGATGATGAATTGTTGAATGAAAGAAAAGAGTAAATGTACTGATTGTGATCTCGGCACTAAACGTGCGGATAACATTATGACATGAGATGGCAAGTGCGCGAGATAATGTACAGCACTAAGTGTCGATATATGTGCTAATGGAATGAATATGCACTAAGTGTGCGAATTGACCATGCGGCACTAAGTGTGCGAGTTTGACTATGTAGCACTAAGTGTGCGATTTGATTACGTAGCACTAAGTGTGCGAGTTGATTATATAGCACTGAGTGTGCGGGCTCAATAACATTCGTGAATCATTATGGACACTATGTGTGCGACACTATTGAGTCGATCGCGGACAGCGATCGGTAAGTGTCTTGAGTACATGGCTAATAGGTCATGCTTATACTGGTGTTGAGCTCGGTAAGTTGAACCTATGTGACAACTATACTTGAAGTCACGTACATAAAATTTATCGTAGGATGGGTGAAAGGCCGTTTAGTCGTTTGATGTAACGAAAATAAATTGATTTATGAAAATGCTTCAATGTCCTATTGATGAGTATATGGATTGTGAATGCATGAATTGATATGAAATTGAATCGATAGGTTGGAGGACTATGGTATGGTTCGGTATGGATGGAGTAAATTGTCTCGTTCCATTT